>NW_028234443.1:9983085-9990585 GCF_977035675.1 Penaeus japonicus
TAACTATACATACATACTTATACATACACATATATATTTATATACATATATATATATATATATATATATATATATATATATATATATATATATACATATATATATATACACATATGTATGCATATATAATGATAATGATATTAGATGTAAAAAGTTCTTCAAGATACTTGAAAAGAGTTCCATGTAAATTTATTCTGACCAAAATGGAGAAAAAACAACCTCTAGATATTAGATAAACCAAAATGATTATTCAACCTTCTTAAAAGTCGTCCGAACTTTACTTTCTCTCTCTCTCTCTCTCTCTCTCTCTCTCTCCCTTTTTTCTCTCTCTCTCTTCTTTTATTCTCTCTCTCTCTCTCTCTCTCTCTCTCTCTCTCTCTCTCTCTCTCTCTCTCTCTCTCTCTCTCTCTCTCTCTCTCTCTCTCTCTCTCTCTCTCTCTCCTTCTCTCTTTCTTTCTTTCTCTTTCTCTCATTTTCTCTCTCTCTCTCTCTGTCTCTCTCTCTCTCTCTGTCTCTCTCTCTCTCTCTCTCTCTCTCTCTCTCTCTCTCTCTCTCTCTCTCTCTCTCTCTCTCTCTCTCTCTCTCTCTCTCTCTCTCTCTCTCTCTCTCTCTCTCTCCTTTCTCTCTCTCTCTCTCTCTCTCTCTTCTTTTATTCTCTCTCCCTTTCTCTTTTTTTTTCTACCCAACCCGCCTGTTAAAAGCAGCGAAGTTTCTGCATCGCGAATGAACTGGACGGGAGAATCAGGTGCGAAAATTGCGTGAGGTTTCCCCCTTCCCCCCCCCCCTCAACTCCCCCTCACCCCCACCCCCTCACCCCCCCAGGTAAAAGTGCAGCCACGAGAGAAGTGCGTGTGATGTTGCCATTAGGGATAAAGCCGAAGGAGGAGTTAATGGAAGGCTGGGAAGGAAAGAAGGAAAAAAAAAAAGAAGGGAGGGAAATGGAGTGAGGCGGAGAGTGAGGGGCGGGAGAGAGTGTGGTGGTGGCATTCAGATGTAGAGACAGGCAGATAGAGAGGTAGATGGAGGGATTGAGAGGAAAAAGATGTGGGGGAGAGGGGGAGTAAAAAGGAGACAGAGGAAAGAGAGAGATAGAGGGGGAGTAAAAAGGAGACAGAGGAAAGAGAGAGATAGAGGGGGAGTAAAAAGGAGACAGAGGAAAGAGAGAGATAGAGGGGGAGTAAAAAGGAGACAGAGGAAAGAGAGAGATAGAGGGGGGGGGGAGAGAGTGTATGAGTAGAAGGAAAAAGATGGAGAGGCAGAGACAAAGAACGAAAAAAAAAACGAAAAAGAAAAAAAGAGGGAGACACACAGACAGACAGACAGAGAGAATAATAAAGACAGAGACAGCTTGAAAAAAAAAATCAAAAACTATAAAACCTAATTGCGTCAGAGAAAGAGAAAAAGGAAAAAAAAAATACAAATATATTCCCTTTGAAATTTCACATGAGTCAAGAATTAGCGAATGGATGATATCAACTAAAAAGCCATTCTATAAGAGAGTTAATTTAGAGCGAAGAGTAATAGTGATGAAGACGAAAATGTTTAAGTGAGACTATTCATGAAAGAAAGTTGAAAACTGACTTCCCATGACAGGATATAGACATGGATGCACCGTGTTGAAAGTTCCAGTTTGTGCAATACTATGTTGCATGTGTGTCTGTATATGATTAGGTAGGTACAGGGAGAAAGAAGGGAGGGAGGGAGAGATAGAGAGAGGAAGATGGAGGAGGGAGGGGGGAGGCAGAGAGAGAGAGAGAGTGAAGGAAGGAGGGAGGGAGAAAGAAAAACAGTATCTGAGAAAGAAGGGAGGGAGGGAGAGATAGAGAGGGAGATGGAGGAGGGAGAGAGAGAGAGTGAAGAAAGGACGGAGGGAGAGATAGAGAGGGAGATGGAGGAGGGAGGGAGAGAGAGAAAGTGAAGGAAGGAGGGAGGGAGAGAGAAAAACAGTATCTGAGAAAGAAGGGAGGGAGGGAGAGATAGAGAGGGATATGGACGAGGGAGGGGGAGGCAGAGAGAGAGAGAGAGAGTGAAGGAAGGAGGGAGGGAGAGAGAAAAACAGTATCTGAGAAAGAAAGGAGGGAGGGAGAGATAGAGAGGGAGATGGAGGAGGGAGGGAGAGATAGAGAGGGAGATGGAGGAGGGGGGGAGAGAGAGAGAGTGAAGAAAGGAGGGAGGGAGAGATAGAGAGGGAGATGGAGGAGGGAGGGAGAGATATAGAGGGAGATGGAGGAGGGAGGGAGAGAGAGTGAGTGAAGGAAGGGGGGAGGGAGAGAGAAAAACAGTATCTGAGTGATGGGTGAGAGAGTAAGAGAGAAACAGAGAGAAAGAAACAGAGAGAGAGAGAGAGAGAGAGAGAGAGAGAGGGTGGTAGGGGATTGAATGACGAGAGGGGAAAAGGGACGGATGGATAGATAAATATAGATATATTCTTTTCTACCTAGAAAACATACACGTGCTTACATGGAGAAACACGTATATATACACTCATAGAAATATCCATAAGAATAATGTACTTATACACGTATACTCATACATACTCGCAAAAAAAAAGAAAAAAAAAAATAATAATAATCATGAATTTATACACACAGATACTCACAGAATAATCATACAATCATACACACATGATAACATACATGATAATCCTGAAACCACACACACACAAACTAACCGAATCATACATAATAATCAAGCAATCATACCCATAAATATTCACAAAAAAAATCATACAAAACATCAGTAAAAGGAACACGAAAGAGAAAAAATAATACATATACATACATACATAACACTGAATCGTTAAGGGTGAAATATAACACGACAAGATTGCAAGAAGATAACGAATGTAGATATATACCGAAGACGTGACACAGAAGTATGAGGGAGGAAAGAAAAAAGAAGGAAACGGAGAAGGGACGCGAATAAAGCGGAGATGGGAAGGAAGGAAAAATAAGCAGGACTGACTTATGTAAGGGGAGGAGAAGGTGCAGAGGTACGAAGATGAATAGGGGAAAGGATGTAAAAGAGGAGTGAGACATGATGGAATGGATAAAAGAGGAGGGAGAGAGAGAGAGAGAGAGAGAGAGAGATCAAGAAAGAGGGTGAGAGAGGGGGGGGGAGTAAGACAGAGGGTGAGAGAGAGAGATAGATGGAGAGAGAGAGAGAGAGATCAAGAAAGAGGGTGAGAGAGGGGGGGGAGTAAGACAGAGGGAGAGAAAGAGATGGAAAATCTTTTGGATGATAGTTATGGGATTTTAAGTTTATTGAGCTTATCACTTTCTCTCTCTCTCTCTCTCTCTCTCTCTCTCTCTCTCTCTCTCTCTCTCTCTCTCTCTCTCTCTCTCTCTCTCTCTCTCTCTCTCTCTCTCCTCTCTTTCTAACCCACTCTCTCTTTTATGCCGCCTCTCTCTCTTCTCTCTTTTTCTTTATCCCCTCTCTCTCTCTCTCTCTCTCTCTCTCTCTCTCTCTCTCTCTCTCTCTCCTCTCTCCTCTCTCTTCTCACCCTCTCTCTCATGTGACGATCCCATCCTCTCTCTCACCCTCCTCTCTTCTTCTCTCTCACTCCATTCACTCCCTCGCGCCTCTCACCCTCCTCTTTCCTCCTCCGCTTCCTCCCACCACCACCTTATTCCCCACCCACCTCCCGACTCACCCCCATCCCTCCTTCATAATAACGCCAAATACTTCTCTCTTTATCTATCATTTCTCTCACTATCTCTCTCTCTCTCTCTCACTCACTCACTCACTCACTCTCGTTCTCTATTCATCTATCTATCTATCTGTCTGTCTATTAGTTAAACAAAATAATATAAACAAAGAAACATAGAAAAAAAACAAAGTATAAAAGAAACAAAAAAAAACAAAATATAACATTACCAAATAACTAAATTATAAATTAGACAGATTACATAATTAAAACAATTAATATATTATAAATTAAATTATTAAAATCTATAATTTTTTTTTTTTTTTTAATAGAATTATAATAAAATATAAAAATATAAAAATAATAATCTAAAAAATTATAAAAAAAATGAAAAATAATTAAAAACACAATAGTTTTCGTTCTCACTCCCTCCACCCACAAACAGGATAGCCCACCCCCCCCTAAAGAGCAGTCCCTCTCCCCTATCCTATCCTATGGCCCCTACCTCCCCCGCATCCTCACCCCACCCCCACCCCATCCCAAGCCCCCTACCTCATCCTACCGTCCCTACCTCCCCCCCCCCCGCCCTCACGCCCACCCCACCCGACCCCCTCCCGCCTATGCCTCACAACAGACCAGGAGGTCGCGTCTCTCTCACATATTTCCGCGCACCCAAAATTTCGGCAAAAAATAGATAAAGAAAAAAAGGAACAGATACAAAAAGAAACTGGGAAGAAATAAAGGATATGTGGCAGCGATTTTGGAAATTAGGTGGTATGTTTTTGGCTGATGATGATATATATATATATATATATATATATATATATTATAATTATATATATATATATATATATATATATATTATTGTATATATATATATATATATATATATATATATATATATATATATATATATATATATGTAATATATATATTCTTTCCTCTACCCTCTTCCTCTTCTCTTCCTCTTCCTCTTCCGCCTCTTCCTCTCTTATATATATTTATTAATTTCTCTGTCGAATTCCTTCCCTTTTCTTTTTATTCCTCTCTATTCCCATCTTTCTCTTTCTCGTCACCTCCTTCCCCCTCACCTTCTCCTCTTCTTCTTTCTCCCTCCTCTTCTTCTTCCTCCTTCCATATCTTCCTCCTCCCTCCTACTTACCTTTTTCTCCTCTTCCTCTTCCTATCTCATTCCCTTGCCCCTCCTCCTCCTCCTCCCCCCTCCTCCTCCTCCCCCCTCCTCCTCCTCCTCCTCCTCCTCCTCCTCCTCCTCCTCCTCCTCCTCCTCCTTCTCCACCCTCTCATTCTTCCCTCTCCTTCCTCCTCCTCCTTCCTACTTCCTTCTCCTTCCTCTTACCTCCTCTTCCACTCTCCTCCCCCTCCTCCCTCTCCTTTCTCCCACTTCCTCCTCCACTCTCCTCCCTCTCTTTCCTCCCTCTCCTTCATCTTCCTCCTGCCTTCTTCCTCATCCTTCCTACCACCTCCTCCTCCTCTCTCCTCTCCCTCTTCTTCCTCCTCCTCCTCCCGCCTCCTTCCTCCTTTCTCCTTCCCCTTCCCCCTTCCTCCCTCATCCTCCCTCCCTTGTTCCACGTTCCTGCTTCCTCCCTTCTCCTCCTACCCCCTACTTCCTCCCTCCTCCCTCCCCTCTCTTCCTACTTCCTCCTCCTCGTCCTCCTCCTCCTCCTCCTCCTCCTCCTCCTCTTCCTTCTCCTCCTCCTCCTCCTTTTTCCTCTATTTCCTCCTACCTCTTCCTTCTTCTTCCTCTTCCTTATCCTCCTCCTCCTCCTCCTTCTCCTCCTCCTACTCCTTCCTCTTCCTCCTCCTCCTACTCCTTCTCCTCCTCCTTCTTTTTTCCTTCATCTCCTCCTACCTCTTCCTTCCTCCCCCTCCTCCTCCTTTTTCCTCCATCTTCTCTTCCTTCTCTTTCCTCCTCCACCTCCTCCTCCTCCTTTTCCTTCTTTTTCCTCTATCTCCTCCTACCTTTTCCTTCTTCCTCCTCTTCCTTATCCTTATCCTCCTCCTCCTACTCCTGCTCATACTCCTCCTCCTCCTCCTCCTCCTCCTCTTCCTCCTCCTCCTCCTCCATATGCAAGCACGAAATACGAAAGGAAATCAAGCATCTTACCTGCAAGCACAAAGGCGACACCAAGCACCGACCAGCCAACGGGGGTCCACATGACAACCTCGTGCGTGTGTGCGTGTGTGTGCGTGTGTGTGCGTGTGGTGTGCAGGGGTTTCTAGGTCCGACACGGAGGTTGTTTTAAGCGGTCTTGCACCACTGCCAAGGCATGTTGCAGATCAAGATTATTATCTGTTTTTTTTTTTTTTTCAACGATTTTCTAGTTTTGATTTTTTTTTCTTTTCTTTTCTTTCTTTTCTTTTCTTCTTCTCTTTCTTTCTGTTTTTCTTTATCTGTCTCTCTTCCTCCCTCTCTCTCTTTTCTTCCCTCTCTCTCTTTCTCCTTTTCTTTATCTACCAATTATATTTTCGAGCAGACTAATGTCTTACTTAATGTTTTGTTATAATCAAAAAGTTATACCGCGGAAAATTGTTAATTCTTTAGATATATTTTCAGTGTCATTTTTTAAAACTTTTTGGGGGGTTTCCATTCAAAGTTCGGAGATATCAGTAATTATTTCTCTATATATAAAAAAAAGTTACACCATCTTTCCTTATTGTTACGAAATCTAAATCAAATAAGATAATTATGTCAAGAAACAGTTACGTTTTCACAAGTTTATGTCATGACGACCACCGACCTTAAGAAACACTCAATAAATAATAATCATGATAATGAACATTAATGATCATCAAAAGAAAAAATAAAGTTTCCTTTCCACAGAGCTTTCATCAAATGTTCCCCAGCGAGTGAGGCGGACAGAGTGCGAGTCAACGCGAGCGGGAGAGAGAGCGAGCACAACCTCACCTACAGACGGTTACCGAAACACTGACCTTCTTCCACCAACCATACCAGTCAGTCCTTCCCGAGCGTCCTCCCCCTCCCACCACCTCCCCACCCCTCTCTCCCCTCTCTCTCCTCTCTCTCCTCTCTCTACCCTTTTCCCCTCTCTCTCTCTTATCTCCCCTATCTCTATCCCCTTCCCACTGCTCTCTCCCCTTCCCATTCCTCTCTCCTCTCTCTCTCCTCGCTTCCTCCCCTTCCCACAACTCTCTCCCCTCTCTCCCTTCTCTCCCCTCTCTCCCTTCTCTCCCCTCTCTCTCCCCTCTCTCCCTTTCTCCCCTCTCTCCCCTCTCCCTTATCTCCCCTATCTCTATCCCCTTCCCACTGCTCTCTCCCCTTCCCTTTTCCTCTCTCCTCTCTCTCTCCTCGCTTCCTCCCCTTCCCACAACTCTCTCCCCTCTCTCCCTTCTCTTCCCTCTCCCCTCTCTCTCCCTTTCTCCCCTCTCTCCCCTCTCTCTTATCTCCCCTATCTCTATCCCCTTCCCACTGCTCTCTCCCCTTCCCTTTTCCTCTCTCCTCTCTCTCTCCTCTCTTCCTCCCCTTCCCACAACTCTCTCCCCTCTCTCCCTTCTCTCCCCTCTCTCCCCTCTCTCTTATCTCCCCTATCTCTATCCCCTTCCCACTGCTCTCTCCCCTTCCCATTCCTCTCTCCTCTCTCTCCCCTCTCCTCCTCTCCTTCCCACACCTCTCTCCCCTCTCTCTTTCCCTCTCTCCCCTCTCTCTTATCTCCCCTATCTCTATCCCCTTCCCACTGCTCTCTCCCCTTCCCTTTTCCTCTCTCCTCTCTTTCCCTTCTCCTCCTCCCCTTCCCACAACTCTCTCCCCTCTCTCTTTCCCTCTCTCTCTGCTGCCCCCCCCCCTACATCATGGTACCGTGTTACCTTCCTGCCCT
>NW_028234443.1:10000585-10003085 GCF_977035675.1 Penaeus japonicus
CCTACCCCCTTGCCACGGAGTTTCCACGATTGTTCCAATACTTTCCACGCATCTGCCACGAATTTGCCACGCTTTTGCCGCGAACCCGCGCTTCTAGAATAAGAATCGCGGCATGTTCATGTCATGTACACGGCGCGCTTAGGGACTTAGAATATGGCTGTAAATGTTATACTCAACCTACATGACCAAGGATACGCAAGTAATTTATACACTGGGTGTAGAGGTGGATAGTGTATGCTGGTATTGAATAATTTTATGAAGGCTATGATTATCTATATGAATAAAGATATACAAATAATTCTACACTGGGAGAAAAAGTGGACAGTAAGTCTTCCTTCCATAACTTGCCTTCCATAACGGGGCTGTTTGGCAGTTATGCAAGCCTTATTTTACTTTAGTCTTTATGTAATCATTGCTTATCTTATACCAGAATCTGATATGATTATGACCAGAATATCTACGCCTATTCCCAGATGCTACTGTGTGTGTGTGTTTTTTTCTTTCTTTCTTTCCTTCTTTCTTTCTGTTTTCTCTTTCTTTCTTTCTTTCTTTAAAGACGTTAAGACAATCTTATCTTTCTATTCAAAGTTTCTAGATCAAGCCTACAAAGATTACCTTATAACGACCATGATTTCGAGCGAAAAACAAAACCCAACAAGAGTAACAACAAAAGTTACAACCAAACAACTCGTTCGGAAAAGCGAGTTGCATACTCACAGTAACACCGCTTTACGCTAAGTTCACAACATCACCGTTAAAGTCACGGTATCACTTGTCACAAATTCATATCAACCTCGTTTCTGTCCGTTGCTTTGAGTCCTTGTGAGTAAAATACACGTCTAGTGAAATAAAAGTCTTAACAGAGTCATAACAGGAGAAAGACTTTGGAGTTGTAATGTAAACCTTAAATGAATTCTTTCGTTTTATATGAGACTTGAGGAGGTGTAATTGTTATTATCATTTTTGCCGTTATTATGTTTTGGTTATTCATATTTTTATTATCTGCAGAATTATTACTATTGTATGTATCATATTTGTTATTATATTTGTTGTCTTTGCCCTTACAGTCTCTGCTGTTATTTAGATTCGTTAATTCTACTGTATATTAATTTCAGGAAATTTTCCGTTAATGAATTTCTATTTCAAAAAGTGTTTAAGTTGTACTGGGTTACCTTCTAATACTAGTGATGTTTGTAATTATGATCTTTACATTGTATGTTTCAACCGATGTTCAAAGAGAATTGTCCTATTTTAGTAAAATAAAAATATATATATATATATAGAGAGAGAGAGAGAGATTTCCTTATTTTTATGCTGTGATTTCATTTAAAGTGTGATGTGTTTTATATAACGAATTCCATTATTTCTGAACTTGCCTTTTTTTTATTTTGATGTTTTAATATATGCATGAACTGTGCTGTTTCTTGATTTAATTTGAATATAAATTCATTATAAACACATCTAATAGTGTTCTGGGAGAGTCCTTGTAGACTGGTTATTGTTAGATCTTTACCTTATTACATTGTCTACATATTTTATTAATGAAAAGTATAACGTAACGCTTTAATAAATAAAGCAATTGAAAATGAAATTGAGTGCTGCTGTAAGTGTTTAAATTACTGTATTAGGATTAACATTAGGATTATTATGGTTTTAAGTATATTCTCTAGCTATTGCTCTCTTTTTTTATTCCATTTTTCATTCTATTTTTTTTCTTCTTCTTCTTCTTCTCCTTCTACTTTTGTGTGTATAAGCTTAGTTGAGGTAATAATAACAATAATGATATTGATAATATTTGTAATAGTAGTGATGATTAATGAAAAGATGTAATAAAGTGAAAATTCATAAAATGTTATTAACAGAAGAAGTAATCCTGGAGATTATTACAAAGAAAGAAAAAAAAAAAAAAAAAAAAAAAAAAAAAGTAAAGCTCATTATCACAATAACGATAACAACACCAATGATAATAAGGACAACACCACCATTGATAACGATAACACGAGAACAGAATATAAAAGTTTATAGATTCTCCCTCACATGAGTTCACGGAGATAACAAGATTGTTTACATACGGCTGCATCGGCTCCTTATGGCTTGAGGTCGGCGAAGATAACGATGAAGAAGCTGGAAACATCCTTCAGCAAATAACTCTGTTCTTGCGTGAAGGACTTAAGGACTCCTCATCGGGCTGGCTTATCTTAAGTTGCTTTCCTTCCCTTCTGTCCCTTTTTTTTTTTTTTTTTTTTTTTTTTTTTTCTTCCTTTCACTTTTGCCTGGATGATGGCTTTATCTTCACCTACTTTTGTCTTCCTTCCTTCCCTCCTTCCAGTTTTCCTGTCTAATGTCTCTGTCCTTCCCTCCTCCCTCCTTCCCTCCCTCCCTCCAGCTTTCCTGTCTAATGTCTCTGTCCTTCCCTCTTCCCTCCTTCCCTCCCTCCAACTTTCCCGTCTAATGTCTCTGCCCTCCCCTTTCTCTTCCCTTCCCTCCATCCCACTCCTTC
>NW_028234443.1:10025585-10030585 GCF_977035675.1 Penaeus japonicus
TTTTGTTTTTGTTTTTTATTCTGTGCCCTTGTTTCTTGTTCTTGTTCTTCTTCTATTACTTATTCTTATTTCTTAGATTACCTTCTCCTTTTTTTATTCTTGATTATTTTCTGTTTATTTTACTCCTCATTTTCATGTAACTTGTTTCTTGTCACCTTTTTCCCTTCTTCTTTTCTTCAATCCCTTTACATTCTTGTCTTTTTTCTCCTTGTCTTCAACTACAATCTTTCTTCTTTTCCCCCTCTCTCTTCTATTTCTTCACACATTTTTCTTTCTCCTCCTCTTCCTTCTTTTCTTGTACCTAATTCTCCTTTTTTTTCTCTAACCTTATCTTTTCTTTCGTCTTCAACTTATCCCCCCCCCCTCCTTTTTTTCTAAATCTCCCTAATATAAACCCTATCCAATTTTTGGCTTGCTCTTAGAAGAAGGATTATACGGACCACACATTCCAGTTAAGGATTCAGAAGTTCTCGGCCATTGCACTAGAACGTGGAAGGAGTTTCGTAAACCTTCCTGACATCCGGAAACCCCTCCATTCCTCTTGCAACTTCGTAGACTTTTGCCACAGTTGAAGTTGAGTGTTTATTTCGTTCGTATCGTTGTGGAGTTGAAGCGGAGCTGTATATAAGAGCGTCTTGATGTCTTGGAGTATACTAGAGTTCAATATATCTTGGACGTTGTATCATATATATTTATAAGTATCTATCTATATATCTATCTATCTATCTATTTATCTCTCTCTCTCTCTCTCATATATATATATATATATATATATATATATATATATATATTATATATATATATATGTATATATATATATATATATATATATATATATATATGTATATATATATATATATATATATATACTGTATATGTATATATATATATATAAATATATATATATATATATATATTATATATATATATATATATATATATATATATATATATATGATCACTTGCACAATAAGTAATAGGAGATAATACACTAACTTAAGTCCTATAAAATACAATAGAAGATAACGCGACGGTTTAGAACAAAATCTAAACAGATAAAACAACAATGAAATCAAGCCTGGTCACATTTATGAAAAAATATAAAAAAAATAAAATAAAATAAAAATAAAACGTGACGTTTAGAACCCGACCTGTTCCCTCATCAGACAGTAAATCCGAAATTTAAAAAAAAAAGTCAATAACAAATTTAATCTGACAAAATAAATATAAAAATAAAACAAGATAACATACCAACTCAATCATCCATAACAAATACCAACGGGGACTGACAACAAGAGCCCCTTAAAGTCAGAATACACCCAAAGCTGAGTAGTCGAGATTCAAGGGACGTTTATACAGGCCATAACATCCACTACGTGCAATGAACCGCCACGTCGACACGAATCAAGGATAATAACAAGAATAAGGAGAGAGGAGATGGGGAAGGAGGAGAGAGAAGAGAGAGAGTAAATGAATCAAGGATAATAACAAGAATAAGGAGAGAGGAGATGGGGAAGGAGGAGAGAGAAGAGAGAGAGAGTAAATGAATCAAGGATAATAACAAGAATAAGGAGAGAGGAGATGGGGAAGGAGGAAAGAAGAGAGAGGGAGAGAAAATGAGGTTGACGGAGGAGAAGAGGAAATAGTGTTAAGAGAGGGAAAGAAATAGGATTGAGGGAGGAAAGGGTGAGTTGAATAGGGTTAAGGAAGGAGAGAGAATGAGATAATAGGATTGAGGAAGGAGAGAAGAAGGGAGATAATGGGGGAAAAGGTGGAGAGAGAGAACGAGAATATGGTTGAAAGAAGAAAGACAGAAAGAGGATGGGAAAGAGAGAGAGATAGGAGTGGCAAACAGAGGGAGGGAGGAAGAAAGGAAAAGAAGAGAGAGAGAGATACCGAGACAGCTTAAGTCAAATGCAAAAATCGAAACGAAACATGGCATCAAATGTAAACATTTACGAGGAACTAAAATAAGCAAGAGAAAAATAAAATAAACAACTAATCAGGAGAAAGAACGAACAAAGTAATAGCCTCGAGACCGCACTCCAACTTCTATTACCAAAACTCATTTCTTTCCTAATGAAACGAGGTGGAAATGTCCGTAGATTTGACCCAGCGGACGTTATTCTTGCTTTGTCTATCTTACCATTAAATTCTGATAGACAAGATTCTAATGTGTTATAAAGATATTCCATAATTCTATTGGCGATTATAATGAAGGGCAATGATGATTATAATGTTAACAAGCCAATTATAACAACAAAGTGAAAAGTAGTTGTAATGATAGCAACAGTGACAAAATGAAGCAATATCAGTGGCAATAATAATTCAATACACAGGCATAGTAAAGATGAAGATGATAACAATAACAATAATCAGTATTGATGAAGATGGCTATGATATTAATAATAGACGACTTTTATGATGATACTGCCAATAATAATGATGACGATTATGAAAATAAGGTTAATAACAAGAATGAAAAAAAAAATAGTAATAACAATGTAGACAATCATAAAGACAATATTAATGATAATAATAACAATCGCTTGATGAAAATACTCTTACAAAGATAATGATAATAATAACCATTACATCAATGATAACATAATAAGAAAAATACCAAAAACAATACCTTACGCATTAAACATTAGAACAAAGTTATACAAATAAAACTTTCAGACTTGAGAGGGAGACAATGTTATGCATTTTGACATCAGAAGAAAACTTAGATGTTTGCCTTTGGAAGAGAACACTCGGCTGAGAGCTGAGTTTTAGCGACTCTGTTTTGCATGCGACTCTTTCCTACTCTTGCGCTCTTTCACTTTGTCTGTGGCCCTTTTTTTTATTTATGTGTCTGTCTACCTTTTTGTGGTCTTGTCTGTCTGTTTATTTTTCTGTGGTCGTGTCTGTCTGTTTACCTTTCTGTGGTCTTGTCTGTCTGTTTATTTTTCTGTGGTCTTGTCTGTCTGTTTATTTTTCTGTGGTCTTGTCTGTCTGTTTATTTTTCTGTGGTCTTGTCTGTCTGTTTATTTTTCTGTGGTCTTGTCTGTCTGTTTATTTTTCTGTGGTCTTGTCTGTCTGTCTACCTTTCTGTGGTCTTATCTGTCTGTTTACCTTTCTGTGGTCTTATCTGTATGTCTACCTTTCTGTGGTCTTGTCTATCTGTTTATTTTTCTGTGGTCTTGTCTGTCTGTCTACCTTTCTGTGGTCTTATCTGTTTATTTTTCTGTGGTCTTATCTGTATGTCTACCTTTCTGTGGTCTTGTCTTTCTGTTTATTTTTCTGTGGTCTTATCTGCATGTCTACCTTTCTGTGGTCTTGTCTTTCTGTTTATTTTTCTGTGGTCTTGTCTGTCTGTCTACCTTTTTGTGGTCTTATGTATCTGTTTACCTTTCTGTGGTCTTATCTATCTGTTTATTTTTCTGTGGTCATTTCTGTCTGTTTACCTTTCTGTGGTCTTATCTGTTTATTTTTCTGTGGTCTTATCTGCATGTCTACCTTTCTGTGGTCTTGTCTTTCTGTTTATTTTTCTGTGGTCTTGTCTGTCTGTCTACCTTTTTGTGGTCTTATGTATCTGTTTACCTTTCTGTGGTCTTATCTATCTGTTTATTTTTCTGTGGTCATTTCTGTCTGTTTACCTTTCTGTGGTCTTATCTGTTTATTTTTCTGTGGTCTTGTCTGTCTGTCTACCTTTCTGTGGTCTTATCTATCTGTTTACCTTTCTGTGGTCTTATCTGTTTATTTTTCTGTGGTCTTGTCTGTCTGTCTACCTTTCTGTGGTCTTATCTGCCTGTCTACCTTTCTGTGGTCTTATCTATCTGTCTACCTTTCTGTGGTCTTGTCTATCTGTCTACATTTCTGTGGTCTTGTCTGTCTGTCTACCTTTCTGTGGTCTTATCTATCTGTCTACCTTTCTGTGGTCTTGTCTGTCTGTCTACCTTTCTGTGGTCTTATAGATCTTCTTGTTTATTTACCCTTATGTTTATTCATTTCTCTGTTTATCTATTTTGCATATGCCTCCATCCTACGCCCTCGCTCTTTCTATTCATCTATTCATCTGTCTACCGTTCTGTGTTCTACTTTCCGTGTATTTATCCTCCTATCTGTCTATCTCTGTCTACCTATCTATCTGTCTCCCTGTTTGTCTATCTGTCTACCTGTATATATATCTATCTACCCACCTGCCTATCTATGTATCTACCTATCTATCTACCTGCCTATTTATCTTATCCTATTACCTATATATTCTACTATCTTAAATTTTATCTGTCTGTCTACTTGTCACTTTATCTGTCTATCTACCAATTTATCTATCTATTCAACTCGCTATCTATCATTTATCTTCGTTGCATAATCCTTATGTGATGCAAGGTAGGCGAAGGTGTTCCCGACGCTAGAATGTTTAGGCAGATGAGCACTGAGATCGAGTTCCCTTCTTGCTTGTGGAACCTAGAACCTAGAGTCCAATTCTCTCTCTCTCTCTCTCTCTCTCTCTCTCTCTCTCTATATATATATATATATATATATATATTATTAATATATATATATTATATATATATATAAATATATATTATATGGATGTATATATACATCTATTATATATATATACTATAATATATATATATATGTGTGTGTGTGTGTGTGTGTGTGTGTGTGTGTGTGTGTGTGTGTGTGTGTGTGTGTGTGTGTGTGTGTACATTTAGGAGGAAGAGAGAGAAACAGACACACACATACATACATTCAAGGTTTAAGCCCATGGCCGAAGACACCTGTGTTTTTATATATAATTATAATTATCTATTACAGTATATATATATATATATATATATATATATATATATATATATATATATATATATATATATATATATACAATTCTTATCAGATGTAGGGCCAACAAGAAGAGACAATACGTCGAATGTGGTGTTTTTTTATTGTATTAACAATAGCAATAAAGAGCCATTTTCAAGCTAGAAAAAATAACACAGTTTTATGAT
>NW_028234443.1:10065585-10068085 GCF_977035675.1 Penaeus japonicus
TTTTCAGATAAAGAAGAAGCTCAGTGCTATGTATTGTCAGATATCTGGAGCTGAAAAAAAACAAATCTGAATGTTGATATTACAGCTGCCGAAGGTCAGAGACCGCTAAAGACTGCCTCTCTCCCCCTTTCCAGTAGATGATGAATTTTAGAGAGTGACATTCCAAAATTTTGGCTCGTTTTCGTAAAAGAAATTGATATGATTGAAATTTTTAATTATTATAACAATGATAATAGTTATGATATGATAATGATAATGATGATAATAGCAATAACAACATTCATATTAATAACAATAATGATAATGGTAGTAATAATGAATAACAGTACTACAAATAATACCAATGATAATATTGCTAATAGTAATGATAATAATGATAACAGCAATGATGATAATAAGGATTATGATAAAGATGAAAATAATAACAGCAATAAACTACCCGCGTGGAGACTTATTATTAATTCGTACGATGAGCTCAGTTGACTCCCTCCAAAGTCAACCATGAATATCAGCCATACAGGTAAGATCTACCACAAGTGCTGTTGTCATCTATAGTACTTTTTCTCTTTCAAAACTCGGTGACATTTTAGTCAAATTGCGATATTGTTTACGTGCGTGGGGGGCGTGGGGCCGTGGGGGCGTGCGAGCTCTAACCTAACCTCGGCAAAAAGAGAGCGAGTAGGAGGAAGAGGGGGAGGAGAGGAGGGAGGGAGGGGAGGGGAGGGAGGAAGACAGCAGACTGGAGTGAGGCGACAGTCAGTCTAACACGGTGCGAGATACTGGAAAGACGTGGAGGTGGCTTCGTCCTCGTTCTTTCTCATAACTCTTCGCCGTTTCTTCTCGATTCCTTCAGCCATCGCCAGGCAAAGCTCCTTGAACCGTAGCATTTAAAATCTCGGGAGTCGACCCACGCCGTCGGGAAGGAAAGCAAAATGTCTTTCATCAGAAAGAGGTAAGCAAGTGTAAGTGGGAGGAGCGGGAAGACGAATACCGAAACAGAAGAAGGAAAAAAAGGGAGATGGAGTGGGTTGTGGAGGGTCACGAGGAAAACAAAACAAAACAGATAAACAGATTAGAGTGAAAAGGTCGAGAGCAGAAGTGATACAGGGAAGAGCACCATGCTCTCATCTGATTTATTCTCAGCGAAAGATCAAAGGAAGAAAAGACAGAAATAGATTGATTATACTGCCCGCCAGTGAGAGAAAGAGAGAAGTGAAGTCGAAATAGATTCCAGTCCGATGTGCGGTCTGTAATATCTGATTATTGCATTGGTCACGTTCTATGCAACAGTGTAGTAGCAGGACAAACCCGAAGGAAGGTACTAGACATTAATTAAACCTGAGCGTCGCCTGTGCTTAACCATGTAGTTATATATATACATATATATATATATATATATATATATATATATATATATATATATATATATATATATAAACATAAGGGAACGCAAAATTCTTATTCATCAGATCGTCAGAGGGTTAAAAAAATGGCCTGGATTCGTGAAAACTTCGCGAATTGGAACCATGTTTCGGTCCATGACAAGAATTCAATTTTACACACTTTCCCTACACATTCAGATGATAACATGAATCATGAGCCGTCCTTACAAATTAATGATGCAATAATAACATGTCATTTGGTAAATATGTAGTATTGAGCGCAAGTAATTTTCCATTCCGGATATAGTGCTTATTTCGTATTACTGTCCGAGAAGGCACAGTAATTATGGAAGAGATTCGACTAATGTAATATTTATAGTATGATGAGTCTGGATGTCAGAATTCAATTATGTCCATATTGGGTAACTTCTATGTGTAAATCAGTATAAATATATGTGTAAAAGAAGCTATTTTCTCAATGTTACTGAAAGGTCTTTTTCGAAACTCCAGCATTATCCTTAAAATGGCACTTTGACCTTTACTATCTAAGTTGTAAACCTAATGCCTGATGATTCTAGAGCATTGGTTCTTGAAATATTTTGACCTCGATACAGCCAAGGTCAACAAAAGTTAACCTGATTTTCGCCTCAACTTTGGATTTTCCTTTTCTTGTAAATAGAGGAAAAGGTGTGGCTTTAACGGGTTGATTTGCAATAACAAAAATACATGAAAATACACTTAAAATCAACCAAAATAAACGCTGCTATGTTATTTATCAATGCGCTGCATAATATTGCTGATTCTTTGTCTTTTTTTCGGAATGCCTTTTTAAATACCCGATACCCCCATGACCCCATCCCGATACCCCCATGACCCCATCCCGATACCCCCATGACCCCATCCCGATACCCCCATGACCCCATCCCTATACCCCCATGACCCCATCCCTATACCCCCTTGACCCCATCCCTATACCCCCTTGACCCCATCCCTATACCCCCTTGACCCCATCCCTATACCCCCTTGACCCCATCCCTATACCCCCATGACCCCATCCCGATACCTCCATGACCCCATCCCGATACCCCCATGACCCCATCCCGATACCCCCATGACCC
>NW_028234443.1:10073085-10075585 GCF_977035675.1 Penaeus japonicus
AGCCTGAACTTCTAATGATATCAAATCTGTAAAATCTGGATTCTGCACTTGGCCCGACGATTCAAATTTCAGAATCACTCGTCTTTTCCATAGTGGCAGTAGGTCTTCTGAATCTCTTGCTTTAAAAGTCCTAATCAACCATCCACTGTTATTTTTTCTTGCGATGACTCACTTTGGTGACTGAAGCTCATGCCGTTATTCATAGACTGCCCTAGGTCTTTCATATATTTTTTTTCTTTGATCTCTATTCCCTCAACATATGATCTCGGTTTCTGTTTTTCAGTTGAACAGTACCTTATGTTTCGGAATTTTATCAGCAATGAATTTCATAGTTTTTTTTTCTCACTAGTTTAATTGCAAATATGTAGATCCTCTTTCATTTTCCCTGTAAAGCTATTAAAATTAATGGTGTACTTTTCCTTGTATCAAAAGGAGTACTAACAGAGGCCAAGGCTAGAAAATTGTATATTCATCCTTTTTTTTCATTTTCCTTGAGAGCGAGGTCCTGAATTTTGTGGAGTAAAATACCATGTTTAATCTAGTCGAAAGCTGGAACGAAATATTTCTATGCTATGTTAACTCTTCAGTTTAGCAAGGTCCTTTTGTTTGTGCTCACATGCGTTTGTGGATTGTGATGTATGGAACCATCGATACATTCCTTTGTATGTGAGTTTAAATTAATATGTGTGTGTGTGTGTCAGTGTGTGTACATATATTTATTTATATATTCATATATGAATATACATATATACATACATATATATATATATATATATATATATATATATATATATATATATATATATATGTGTGTGTGTGTGTGTGTGTGTGTGTGTGTGTGTATGTGTGTGTGTATATATACATATATATGTGTATGTATATGTATATATATATATATATATATATATATATATATATATATATATATATATATATATATACTACTGGCCAAAATAAAGTAGCCACCGTGTATGAAAACATATAATTTAGGTATGGTTTTATCTTATTCTGCGTGCTGAAAATAGAAGACTTAGCTCTGAAACACTGCAGATAGTACACACCAAAAGTGTATCCAATGTAGAAACGTTCAATATTGAGGATATTGTAGTAAGTAGGAGGAAATGTCGAGTCCCTTGGCCTTTCTCGCTTGGCACGATTGAACCCTCGTTTCACTGATTTTCGAGCCTCTTTTCCCAGATGTTTTCGCTCATGTTTGTTGCTTGCTCATTTCTGCATCATTCTTATGCTCTTTACCGAGTAAACGGAGAAGAATAAAAAAAGATATTTGTAATGTTAAATTCAGTTTATCTAATTTTATTAAGGTAAAAGTGTTTTTGCGTATTCAAAACATCGTTTTCGAGAACACTTATTTTTACGAATTAAATATTTCTAATGTGGTGAAAATTCCCTTCTTTAGATCATGGGTAAATTACCAAAAATGGGATTAGAGCAACGAGTTTAGGCATTTATGTGCCATGAAAAAGGATAAAGCTGCAAAAACAGAGTGAAGACGATGGAATTCTCAAGAAGAGACATTCAGGAGGTCACTCAAAAACACAAGGAAACTAGATTTGTGAAGAAAAGGAAGAAACTAGCAGTACCAAGAGCCTTCCTGAGTGAAACTAGAATTGTGAAGGAAAGAGAAGAAAGAAACTAACAGTACCAAGAGCCTTCCTGAGTGAAACTAGAACTGTGAAGGAAAGAGAAGGAAGAAACTAACAGTACCAAGAGCCTTCCTGAGTGAAACTAGAATTGTGAAGGAAAGAGAAGAAAGAAACTAACAGTACCAAGAGCCTTCCTGAGTGAAACTAGAATTGTGAAGGAAAGAGAAGAAAGAAACTAACAGTACCAAGAGCCTTCCTGAGTGAAACTAGAACTGTGAAGGAAAGAGAAGGAAGAAACTAACAGTACCAAGAGCCTTCCTGAGTGAAACTAGATCTGTGAAGAAAAAAAGAAGGAGGAAACTAGCAGTACCAAGAGCCTTCCTGAGTGAAACTAGAACTGTGAAGGAAAGAGAAGGAAGAAACTAACAGTACCAAGAGCCTTCCTGAGTGAAACTAGAACTGTGAAGGAAAGAGAAGGAGGAAACTAACAGTACCAAGAGCCTTCCTGAGTGAAACTAGATCTGTGAAGGAAAGAGAAGAAAGAAACTAGCAGTACCAAGAGCCTTCCTGAGTGAAACTAGAACTGTGAAGGAAAGAGAAGAAAGAAACTAGCAGTACCAAGAGCCTTCCGGAGTGAAACTAGATCTGTGAAGAAAAGGAAGAAACTAACAGTACCAAGAGCCTTCCTGAGTGAAACTAGAACTGTGAAGGAAAGAGAAGGAGGAAACTAACAGTACCAAGAGCCTTCCTGAGTGAAACTAGAACTGTGAAGGAAAGAGAAGAAAGAAACTAGCAGTACCAAGAGCCTTCCTGAGTGAAACTAGAACTGTGAAGGAAAGAGAAGGAGGAAACTAGCAGTACCAAGAGCCTTCCTGAGTGAAACTAGAACTGTGAAG
>NW_028234443.1:10090585-10105585 GCF_977035675.1 Penaeus japonicus
GTTGTAGTTATATTAATATTTTAAGACAAAGGAATACTAAATATTTTTTCATGTGAAATGAAAACAAAAATTTGTCAACGTGATACTAAGAAATATTTAAAAATGTTCACAAATATCTTTAGCAATCTTTATGCTGTATTTATTTTATTTTTTATTTTATTTATTTTTTTTTGTGGTACGAGTTTAAATTGTTATTCTTTTCCAGCCATGACAAAGTTGTATCTAAACCTTTATTTTGTACAAGCAATATTATATTGTAATTAGAGACTTGTCAGGAATGAATACATTCTGAATCTTTTCATTGTTTTTTATTATTATTATTATTATTATTATTATTATTGTAGAAAACATGGTTGGTACAAAAAGTCCATTCTTTCATAAATATTGAAATATTGGGAAAAATTTATTCATACAAACTTTGCAAAGATTCTTAATGTTATATAGAGAGGCACAATATATCAGACCAAAATATGCCGGTAGACATGAGAAAATGGAATAAAAAAGTTCAATGCAAGGGTTGAGCTGATGAAGCGTAGCACAAATTGCATAATATATACAAGACAGTACAGTGTAAATAGAAGCTTTTTTCATCAGGGAGCTATGAATTATATCAAAGAAATCAATGAAACAGTGGAGTAAAAGAAGAAAACTCAATTTCTTGGTCCAGAATATGTCAATCTTGAAAAACACGTGAAGGAAGAGATGTCACAGACAAAGCTGAAACAGAATACTTTCTCCGTGGACTCGGTGGGGTTAGTCCTGTTATTTCAAAGTTATAACCACACCAGAGAGGAGAGGAAGATACTTGTTATAGCTCCCTTGTAACATATGGAAAGGGATATAAGGAATGAAATATGTTGTACCTGAGATACTGAGTGCAAAAATAACAAGGGCAAGAATCCTTTAAAGCCCATATGAAATGGATTCTAAATGATCAATCGTACCTTCAGAAATGATCATCGGCAAACCCAAATTAAGTTTCAAATACGTGGCATCAATTCAATCACGTTTTCCCAAAGACAGTAAGTAAAACAAGCCGGATGTTCACGAAGTCTGTCTATAAAGAAACTAAGTAAATAGTTGAAAACGGTATCACTTATAACCTAAGTTCAGGCCCGCCGTCAGTATGAAGCCGTACCTGTCGGGCTGTATAATCACCGGGCATGGTCTGTCAGACATTCTCTCTCTTGACCTGTTGGTTGGGCAGTCACGTCGGACAATAAAAAGTAGGTGATTGATTATGAAAGGATGGTAATGTGTAGCATAATACGTGCGGTGGACGCCACAAGAAAAAAATTTATGTTAACAATATGGCTTTACATGATAGCCGGCTTCAAACAACCATGAGTGCTAGTCCGCCAATTTGCCCACCAAAGTTGTTACCTGAAGAAGAAGGACTTGGCATTCGTACCCACTTGGCACCAGTGATGTCATTTGACATCATTTATCATTGATTTATGATTTCACTGCTTCCTTTTCTGCTCAATTTAGCAAATCAACATATCCATTTCCTTATTATCAACGAAAATGAGATGGAACTTGTCAAGTTTGTGCTACGAAACTTTACCTTATTTGGCCCCTTAATTTAAACAGACAAAGAACACTTTCATTATTCCATTATTTTGTAGCCAAGGAAAGATGGATGGTAGCCACTGAGAACGTGCAGGAACAAGTTATTAACCTGAGGTTACTGCATGATAGTGTGACCCGAGACAGGCAATTAATGTCTTACACAAACTTCAAACGTGTGTCTCATCTACGTTTGGATTAACAAGCCTGACGAGATATAATAATCTCCGTTGAATATAGACATTTTGAAATGTCGATGTCGAAAAACGCAAAGAAATTTACTTTGTATGAAAATCAACATGGAAAAGGTGAAATACGGTGAAAAGTGACGAATCTAATACGAAAGAACATTATGCCTCACGAGGCTTTATATAATATGCAAAATAAGATACAATTCTCCAGTGTTGTACATGTACTTTGATTATAATATTGCAGGATACGGTTGACTTCATTTTTTAAAAATGGAAGTGGTATCTGGATAAAGATAATATGTAAGATGGAATACAAAAAATACAGACATTTAATCTATATCCTGTATTTCTTATCTCTCTCTCTCTCTCTCTCTCTCTCTCTCTATATATATATATATATATATATATATATATATATATATATATATATATATATCCCTCACTTTCTCACTCTCACTCTTGTTACACCCAAAATTCAAAATATCCCGAGTATAAATACATGACTCAGCGTATTAAATAAGCAATATTGATTTTAGATTTGTATCTTTAATTTAAGATGTAGGCTTACTGTAACATGTTCACAATACCAAATTTTATCAAACAAACATATGACGTTGTAATCAATAAATGTATTTTTGTAAACTTGTTTCTTTTGTACCCTCTGCACTGATTCCAAAGAATATGAAATTCTTCATATAAAGAACATGAAAAATATATTGGTAAATAATAGAATCTCAGTGATTTTTTTTTTTTTTTTTACAAATTATCGTAAATTTTCAGACCAGTCAGTTTTTTTGTTTTTTTTTTTCATTTTTCAAATTGTGCTTTAGTTAATTATCCTTGTAATATACCTACCCTTGGAAAGCAAAAAACATATTCAGCAAATCAATTCGCCTTTTTTAGTGAGCAAGAACTAGCAAACTTTTCATACGCAAATAATGTTTAAACATCTCATTTTTTGTCAGTGTGGAAGAAAATTAGTGATGTTAACGAATGAACGAGGATCATATATAACACGCACGAACATGGGCACACACATACACACACACACACACACAACCGAACACTTACGATTATGACCAAACACGCACGCACACAAAAAAAAACATATCGTATAAGATATGCTAACAGACCTCCTCCCGACATAGTAATTACACATAAAATCCCTTCCCTTATTGTTGTTATAGCTTTTGGTATTATATTCCATTATCGTTTTTTTTTTATTTTATTATTAAGTTGTTGTTATCATTATGATGACGATTATTACCAAGAAAGCTAAGAATTCCGTATCCGAAAGTCCGGATATTATCAAGAACTTATTTATACCTTTAGAGTCTATTATCATCATGGTTATTATCATCATTACTATTGTCATCATATTTTTTCTTGTTATTATCACTATTACTAGTATTAATGTTATTATTATTATTATCACTATTATTATTATCCTATAGATATACGCAAGCACTCAGGTGAATATTCGATGGATGCCTAACCTCAACTGACTCCGTGTTGGGGTGTCTGCATTGCAAAAAGGAATCTGTCTGGCGGGATATCCATTGCAAAGCTCCTGTTTGCCACAGGGTGAATTATTGCAATGAAATGATACATTCAAACGAAAACTAAACACTTCAAACAAGCAATGTGATTAAGATATTAAGCCGGTGGTCTTTATTTTTGTCTTTCTTCTGAATCGTGACTCTAATTATCTAATTATCCACATAATGCGATTTTGAAAGGGATGATGTCTGTCCGACTTGCAAATAAAAATAAAAATAAAAATGTGGGGTGGAAGGGCCTTAAACATTAAATAGATAGGTGGAAAAAGAGAGGGGAGGGAAATTGCTTATTTTACTGTTGTTACACTGTTCCCCATTATAGAGTAACGGCTATTATTATAGGTGTTTTCCAGGGGTATAGATAACCTTGCAGGTTATGATAGTAAAAAAAACATAAAGGAAGTATCTTGATTCCTCGTGTTTTATAAAGATATATATAGCGTGTATATTTTGTCCTGCATGTGAATATAACATGCTTATTAATTAATATGCCCTTATTGTGAGTATTTTCTTATTATGAGTATAGTTCTGCTTTCGAATGTAAGCAGAACTATTTACTAATTTACCTTATTGCTTATAGATAGCCTTCGGACCTCTAACGGATAGAGACAAAATGTCAACGTTTCCGAAGTAAGAGATAATCTTAATTTTTCTTCACATGCACACGATGTTCTAGAGAGTATGCCCTGTAGTTCAACTGAAGGAGACTCCTGACTATAATTTTAAATCTGATTCGCCCTCTGTTGCAATAGCTCATTCATTGCCTTCTCTCTCATCTCGAATTCCACGTACCCACACCTGTCCTCTTCCGGCAGTTGTCACAAAAAAAAAAAAAAAAAAAAAAAAAAAAAAAAAAAAAAAAAAAGATATATATATATATATATATATATATATATATATATATATATATATATATATATATATATATATATAGCTTCACCGTTGACTTACTCTTATGAGATGGACCTGTCAGATCATCCCCTAGTCTGGTTTTCTTTGACGAGAAGTCCTTAATCTATTTTTTTTCCACGAATACATTCCATGTCACTAAGCACACTATTCTACTTCAATTAATCAGTATTATGTGGTAGCCAGATGGTTGTGAATAATCACTTGTCATAATTCATTCAAACGCTGTTCCTTAGTCAATGTCTATACATAAATGTGTGTATAGATAGTGTGTATGAGAGAATGAGACGCGGAGGTGAACTGGTGGTTCAGGTTAAGTTTAATCCTAGACATGAAACCTTGGGTCCAGGTTTGAAAATTGGCGCTAAATATCCATAAAATTTGTTTCTAGGTAGTGTGAGTCGATTTGGGGTCAGATGATGGGAACTTTTAGAGGAAGAAACACGTTGGTCTTCCTTTCCGGTACTTACGCCATGTTGGGAAGTTTATGTGACTCCATTTGGACCCGCTTTCTCATCTATGATATGCAAGTGTGTTTTGTCTTTTTTCTTTGAGTATCAGATTACAGCACTTGCTCTGCTATATAAGGGGCTTTTGTGACTGTTTACATCCATAAATTAGGTTAGTGGGATGTGACACATTCATAGAATATGATTACAATCATTTTGCTTGTAAATTATATACCTTTGGAAATATACATATATATTATAGATTTTATTGATGAGAACATGGATTGTAACAAGCGATCGACACATGAGGAGCTTTCCAGGATGATGAATGAAGACACCAGTGAGTTCTTTGGTGATGAGCTTACAGTCCTTGAACATATTGGTAGTCAGGACGAAAGAGGTTGTGGGTCAGGACGCCAAGATGTGATTGAGGCATCACCAGCCATTCCCCCAGTCACTCATACCCCTTTAGCTGGTCCCCCTGACAGACAAGCCTCAGCATCACCTGCTCATTCATCCCCAGATGACTACAATGGCTATGAGCTTTGCATGACCCTTGAGTGTCACGCCGACAATACCAATGCCAATGCACTGATGATTACAGTCTCCCCTCGAAAAGACCCCAAAAAGTCTACATTGGAAAAAGTAATCGATGGCAATGAAGACAGATTCATCTTGTACAAATTGTGTGGCAGAGAGCAGTGAGTCATAGTGATAGATTTGCGTCGCGTATTTATGCACGAGCTTGCGAATGAGCTGACAAAGCCAAGGGCCATTCAGAGACTGGAAAGTCTTACACTGAACATTTCCCCTTCTGCACATAATTCGCGTGCACACACACACACACACAGACTTGTGTGCATGTGTTTCAACGTGATCTCCACGCAAGCAGCGACTCGGCTCCCTAACCACCATAAGTCCGGAGGAGATGCAAAATATATCCATGGAGAACTGCAAGAAAGTGCAGGACTGTATGTGCACAGTGTGAGGTCACTGTGTGTGAACGCCAGTACAAACTCCATTGCCAGAATTGCTTGCAGTGAAAGATAAATACGTAGTTTTCATGCTTTAGCAATAATATCATTTGACAAATAACAATTTTATGGCAATATGTATGTTACAGAAAATGTGACAGGTTCAATAAAGTCATTTTCATTTGGTCCAAGGACCTCATTTTCTGGACAGCCCTGTGTTACGGCATTATTTTGCGCAAAGAACAATTCCTCAAGATGCGGATTCCCAAATATTATTAAGTTTGTTCTACAAGTTTTCTTTTATTTCTGGCTATCATCCATAGTCAATAAAATGAAATGAAAAAAAAAATCTCAAACCAAAGTTGACTTACTTTTAATTTTGCATTTGACATGATTCGCCTCAGGGATGTGTATTCTTTCAGATTTGTAACATTTTGCTATATTAGGAGTGGTTTTCATACTTCATTTTGTCCCTTTTCCTAACGTGGGTAGAATTTGACCCACGTTTCCTTATTCGTATGAGAAATGTAACCTTTCCTATCTAGGGTTAAAGAAAGTAAAGTTATTCATATCTTCATTAAAAGCAAAATGAAAAACCGCATAAATCACATCCATTTTAAAGCCTCACTATCAAAAATAATCATATTACATAACGGATCTCGGCAAGCGAAGGTGCAGTGAGGCGAAGAATCATTCGAAGTATCGGGAAAATCACAGCTGATGGTTACATAGTGAGAGAGATAATACGTTCAGTTGCATCGACTGGAATCTAATAAAAAGAAAGTATAAAATACCGACATTGATAATAAGTACAGTGTGTACTTAGTCCCTTCCTTATCAACCCCCTCCCTCCCCCCCTTCTATCATTCATTTTTCATTTGTCCCCAAAACCAGACATCCTCACATTATGACTCTCCAAGTCACTTCACATCCCCTGCAACCTCTGCAATATGAGGCAAAGAACTAATATCCACTTCTGACTTTAGTTTCCTAAGCGAACCCTCGTCCATATTAGCTACAGCGAATTCGTAGCACGGCGGGTCAAACACGGATGAAAGAGATTGAGATTGTCTGAGCGTGTTTACACCTACACCGCCCTCTTCAGCAGCAAGTCTTCCAACTGCAGGAGTGACAGGCATAGGGCTAGTCCTGCTAGACCTATGATTTCGTGGAGATTCTGTTAGGGCGATCGTAGGAACGGAATGAGATGAAAGAATAGTAGCGGTTTGGCCATCTTGTATATCCACCGCTTGGTTGCTGGTTCCGTTTTCTTCCTGTCTGTTGCGGAAAATCACCTCATGGTCTGTTGTTCTGAAAGGAGAATCATTAATTAAGGATTGTAGAAATGTAGGAGAATGGATGGAATTATTTCTCATCTATACTTGAATCTGGATCCAAGATATGGATGTATTTCGGAAATGTGAAGATGCAGGAATGAAATAATTGTTAAGTAGATGTTCATATTTTTTATACACTTGAATAGTGAGAAAAAATGAATAAAGAATATTTCTCTGATTGTAAGGCAAGAAGTTATACTAAAGATAATTATGATAACAATACCAATAATAAAGACAAAGAAAACAAAAATCATGAAATGGCTTCGAAGTCAAACGTCTTAAATCATAACAAGTCAAAAGCCTTCAGAAATACAGAATAATTACAGTTTCAGTCTAGTGTTAATCATACCATTCATCTTATGCATTTATCCTCCTATAATGTAGTATAAGATATGTGCATATATCCTATTTACAATAAACAACTTTTCAAACTTTTCAAGTCACACTTAACCTAGATTCATTCACACGTCTTCAGTATCTCGTAAGCAAAAACATGATATTGTCTACGTGATAAAATTCCCATTACATAACATGGCTTACAGACCTACACTTTGCCCTTGATAACCACACTTTTTAAAAGATATTTACATTTTTTTTTAGGTGATAGTGATGTTGGAAACTTAAAATTTTCGTATCCTTGTGTCGCCCAGCCAAATGCTGTCTCTCATTGCATAGATAAGAAACGTGATAAGATAGTAATAAGATTACTCGTATGTAATGCATTGTCTTTCCATCTCTTATGCAATGCATTTTTGTGTTTACGTGTGTGTGTGTGGGTGTGGGTGTGTGTGCGTATGTGTGTGTATGTATGTGTGTGTGGGGGAGGGGGGGGGTGAGTGTGTTTGAGCGTGTTTGGGTGTGTGTGTGTGTGTGTGTGTGTGTGTGTGTGTGTGTGTCTGTGTCCGCATATGTGTGTGTGGGTTGTGTTGGGTGTACATTATCATTATGTACATTTAAATGCGATTTTCACCTAAAATCGTCGCGGCAAGTACTTGCGAAGTAATGACGATGTTACATCATGATCAAATAGCAAGCTTTCAAGTTTTGTTTCTTATATGTGTATAAATGGATTAACACTAATACTGTACCACTCTCCAGAATAAAGACCGAGATACAGCCAGTATTCACAGCAAGAAGGTGTTACACACACACACATTTATATACATTTATATGTATATATATATATATATATATATATATATATATATATATATATATATATAGAGAGAGAGAGAGAGAGAGAGAGAGAGAGAGAGAGAGAGAGAGAGAGAGAGAGAGATTGATTTGATTTGATATAGTTTATTTGCAGAACAATTTACATGCCCTGCAAAAAGCCAGGGTAAGATGTCAAGCATCTATCCAAACTGGCTAAGCTTCTATTGCGTAAAGGGCTTAGTCAAGCAGAAATTATACATACCTGAGGGGCTGCATTATATTGGTTAACATATTTACATGTTTTACCTAGTCGGTAAAAAAAAACTTTTATGCCACTTATCATGTCAAAGACAAGACCAGTGTCTATAATAAAATTAATATAATCTACAGGTGATGTTCTTTGTACAGTGCTGTTCGATCGATAGGATGCAGTTTCTGTACAGCAAAGCAAGTAGTGGTTGAGACTATGTGATTTAGCTTTTTTGCACAATTTACAGTGGTGATATGTGACTGGTTTTGCATCCAAAACTGCACCCTGTACATATTGTATAGTATAATGATAGCCTATGCGTAGCCTGGTTAGTATAACTTGTTGCTTCCGTGACAGACCTTTATAAATTTCATAGGGCTTGTCCATGTATGATGTCCCGGCAATACTTTCATAATGCCAGATAGCGCCATGTCCATTCTTTTTCATAATTTCTGTAGCCCATACCTGATCCTTATAATCTCTTAAACAGCTATTAATGCGTATTTTCATCCGAGTAAGAGATAATGGTATAGCATAATGTGGTTCTTCATAGGAAAGTGCGAATTTGGCTAACTGGTCAACTTTTTCACATAATGGCATTCCTATATGAGAGGGTATCCAGTACAATGACACTTGTATACCCTACTCCGAGAGTATGGAAATTTGATGTAGGATGTTTTTAGATACCATGTTTTCTGGGCTAAATACAGTGAGTCTATAGAGGGCACCCTGACTGTCAGAAAAGACAGCCAGGTGGCGCCCCTGTTCACTACCTTCCTTTATGGCATGGCACATGGCTAATGATTCAGCATCAGTTGTGCTTGCCCAGTCTGAAATCCGCACACTTTCTCTATAAGAAATGTCGGGAATTAAGACTCCAATCCCAGCTGCTCCATGAGAATCAGTGGAGGCATCACAGTAGATTGCAAGTGGGGGTTCACCATCAAGAGGATGGAGGATATCTCCTATATACTTCAGGTAATGAGACTTCAGTTCTGATGTCAAAATCATGCATTTAGGTCCTGGCAGTTTGTCAATATGGACATATACATGAGTTCTATGCCATGGTGCAGATAGCTTGGTTTCTGAGAGAGAGAGAGAGAGAGAAGGAGAAAGAGAGTGCGAGAAGGTATGAGAGAGGGGGAGAAAGAGAGAGCGAGAGAGAAGGAATGAGAGAGAGAGAGAGAGAGGCAAGGAGAAAGAGAGAAAGAGAATGTGTATATAGATAAATAGATAAATATATGTATATATATATATATATATATATATATATATATATATATATATATATATATATATATATATATATATATATCAATGTGTGTGTTAGACTGATGTAACCATCTCTTTTTCTCTTTTGCTTTCTCTTGCTCTTTCTCTTTTCCTTTCTTTTTTTCTCTTTCTGTTTCTCACTTCTTCCCTCCCTCCCTCCCAACCCTTCTCTCCCTTTCTTCTTTCCCTCCCCTACCTCCTTCTTGCATTTCTCTTCCTTTCCCTTCCCTTCCTCCCTCCCCCGCCCTTCCTTCTTTCCTCCTTCCTTCCCTCCTCCTCCCCTCCCATCCCATCTCCTCCCTCCCATCCCATCTCCTCCCTCCCATCCCCCATCCCCATCCCCTTCCTTCCCTCCCATCCCATCACATCCCCTCCTCTCCCATTCCCTCCCTTCCCCCATCCCCATCCCCTCCCCTCCCATCCCCCATCCCCCTTCCCCTACTCCCTTCATCCCCCCACCCTCCTATCCTCCCCTAACTTCCCCCTCACCTCCCCTCCCCTCACCTCCCCTCCCCTCCCCTCACCTCACCTCCCCCCCCCTCACCTCCCCTCATCCCCTATCACCATCCCCTCCCATCCCATCCCCCATTCCCCTATTCCCTTCATCCCCCCACCCTCCTATCCTCCCCTAACTTCCCCCTCACCTCCCCTCCCCATCCCCTCCCCTCCCATCCCCCCTTCCCCTACTCCCTTCATACCCCCCCACCCTCCTATCCTCCCCTAACTTCCCCCTCACCTCCCCTCCCCATCCCCTCCCCTCCCATCCCCCCTTCCCCTATTCCCTTCATCCCCCCACCCTCCTATCCTCCCCTAACTTCCCCCCCCCTCACCTCCCCTCATCCCCCATCCCCATCCCCTCCCCTCCCATCCCCCATTCCCCTATTCCCTTCATCCCCCCACCCTCCTATCCTCCCCTAACTTCCCCCCCCCTCACCTCCCCTCATCCCCTCCCTCCCCACCTCCCCCTCCCCCACTCCCTCATCCCCTCCCCCCCCATCCCCCCTAACTCCCCTACTCCTTCATCCCCCACCCTCCTATCCTCCCCTATCCTCCCCCCCCCCCTTCCCCTACCTCCTTCATACCCCCCCACCCCCTATCCCCCACTCCCCCTCACCTCCCTTCCCTTCCCCCCTCCCATCCCCCCTTCCCCTTCCCTTCATCCCCCCACCCTCCTATCCTCCCCTAACTTCCCCCCCCTCACCTCCCTCCCCCATCCCCCTCCCCTCCCTCCATCCCCCCTTCCCCTATTCCCTTCATCCCCCACCCTCCTATCCTCCCCTAACTTCCCCCCCCCTCACCTCCCCTCATCCCCCATCCCCATCCCCTCCCTCCCATCCTCCCATTCCCTCTTCCCTTCATCGCCCCCCCCTCCTCCCCTCCCCTAACCTCCCCCCCCCCTCACCTCCCCTCATCCCCCATCCCCATCCCCTCCCCTCCCATCCCCCTTCCCCTACTCCCTTCATCCCCCCACCCTCCTATCCTCCCCTAACTTCCCCCCCCCTCACCTCCCCTCATCCCCTATCACCATCCCCTCCCCTCCCATCCCCCCTTCCCCTACTCCCTTCATCCCCCCACCCTCCTATCCTCCCCTAACTTCCCCCTCACCTCCCCTCCCATCCCCCCTTCCCCTACTCCCTTCAATCCCCCCCACCCTCCTATCCTCCCCTAACTCCCCCCCCTCCCCTCACCTCACCTCCCCTCCCCTCACCTCCCCCCCACCCTCCTATTCTCCCCTACCTCCCCTCCCCTCACCTCCCCTCCCCTCACCTCCCCTCACCTCACCTCCCCTCCCCTCACACTCACCTACTCAAAAAGGCCCCTCTCCAAGACCTCCTGTAAGAAGGCGGTGGGTCGTATCTTATGGCTTGGCTGTTGGTTCTGTTTAGTCTGCGTTTCCCGAGAGCGGCTAGTATGGATACCGCTAATAATATGCCTGAAAGATCGGGGAAATTATTAGTGGTTGTTCGTATGTTTTGTTATTGTTGTTGAGATAATTATTGTTGGCTGTATTTTTTTTTTTTTTTTCTTTTTTTTTTTAAGAAAAGGATAAGTGTTTGTACGTGTTGGTATGTTTGTTCTTTTTTTTTAAGACAAGGATAAGTAATTGTACGTATTTTGTTTTGTTTCTTGTTGTGAAAGGATAATTAGTTGTAATTTTGTTTTGTTTTGTTTTTTTGAATTTTGCTTTTTAGAAAAGGCTAGTGGTTTTACGTGTTTTCTGTTAAGAAAAGGATAAAAGTTTTTTATGCTAAATATTTATGTGGGTAGACACACATATACACAAAATATGTATGTGTTTACAGATACATGCTCAAAATGTGTACGTGGATAAACACATGTCTGGATACACAGACATACACAGTATACATACAACACACAACAAGTATACAGGGACACCAAAAACAAAAACAAAAAACAACAGAACTAGACCCCACGTCCCACCACCACACCCACTTACCACCAGCAAAGACGAGGCTGTATCCTGCAGTGTCATCAACCCCGTCAACTAAGAGCACGAAGCCCATGCACACGAGACAGGTGGACGAGAGAATAGTTCCCCAGATGGCACACCACTAAAGGAAACGAAATGGTTATAGTTTATGGTGTGGTTTGGGTGTTGTTAGTGAGGTTGTGATTGTTGGTGGTGGTGGTGTTGTTAGCAAGGTTGTGATTGTTGTTGTGGTTGTGATTGCTGTTGTTAGCAAGGTTGTGATTTGTTGTTGTGGTTGTGATTGCTGTTGTTAGCAAGGTTGTGATTGTTGTTGTTGTTGTGATTGCTGTTGTTAGCAAGGTTGTGATTGTTGTTGTTGTTGAGATTGCTGTTGTTAGCAAGGTTGTGATTTGTTGTTGTGATTGTGATTGATGTTGTGGTTGTGATTTGTTGTTGCTGTTGTTGTGGTTGTTGTTGTTGTGGTTGTGATTGCTGTTGTTAGCAAGGTTGTGATTTGTTGTCGTTGTTGTTTATGCGATTGTTTTTGTTATATTATTACTATTTTGATCATTATTGTGGTTGGTATTATCAGTGTTATTATTATTGTTGTTACTGTTATCGATATTATTATTGTTATTATTATTTTCAATGTTATTATCATTATTATTATTATTACCATTTTCATTATCACTGTATCTACCATGACCATCATTATCAGTGCCATACCCACTTACCACACCAAAAACAAAAACAAAAACAAAAACAACAAAACTACACCCCACGTCCCACCACCATACCCACTTACCACACCAAAAACAAAAACAAAAACAACAAAACTACACCCCACGTCCCACCACCATACCCACTTACCACACCAAAAACAAAAACAAACAAACAAAAAAAAAACTACACCCCACGTCCCACCACCATACCCACTTACCACACCAAAAACAAAAACAAAAACAAAAACAACAAAACTACACCCCACGTCCCACCACCATACCCACTTACCACACCAAAAACAAAAACAAAAACAAAAACAACAAAACTACACCCCACGTCCCACCACCATACCCACTTACCACAACAAAAACAAAAACAAAAACAAAAACAACAAAACTACACCCCACGTCCCACCACCATACCCACTTACCACACCAAAAACAAAAACAAAAACAACAAAACTACACCCCACGTCCCACCACCATACCCACTTACCACACCAAAAACAAAAACAAAAACAAAAACAACAAAACTACACCCCACGTCCCACCACCATACCCACTTACCACACCAAAAACAAAAACAAAAAACAACAGAACTACACCCCACGTCCCACCACCATACCCACTTACCACACCAAAAACAAAAACAAAAACAAAAACAACAAAACTACACCCCACTTCCCACCACCATACCCACTTACCACACCAAAAACAAAAACAAAAAACAACAGAACTACACCCCACGTCCCACCACCATACCCACTTACCACACCAAAAACAAAAACAAAAACAAAAACAACAAAACTACACCCCACGTCCCACCACCATACCCACTTACCACACCAAAAACAAAAACAAAAACAAAAACAACAAAACTACACCCCACGTCCCACCACCATACCCACTTACCACACCAAAAACAAAAACAAAAACAAAAAACAACAAAACTACACCCCACTTCCCACCACCATACCCACTTACCACACCAAAAACAAAAACAAAAACAACAAAACTACACCCCACGTCCCACCACCATACCCACTTACCACACCAAAAACAAAAACAAAAACAAAAACAACAAAACTACGCCCCACGTCCCACCACCATACCCACTTACCACACCAAAAACAAAAACAAAAACAAAAACAACAAAACTACACCCCACGTCCCACCACCATACCCACTTACCACACCAAAAACAAAAACAAAAACAAAAACAAAAACAACAAAACTACACCCCACGTCCCACCACCATACCCACTTACCACACCAAAAACAAAAACAAAAACAACAAAACTACACCCCACGTCCCACCACCATACCCACTTACCACACCAAAAACAAAAACAAAAACAACAAAACTACACCCCACGTCCCACCACCATACCCACTTACCACACCAAAAACAAAAACAAAAACAACAAAACTACACCCCACGTCCCACCACCATACCCACTTACCACACCAAAAACAAAAACAAAAACAACAAAACTACGCCCCACGTCCCACCACCATACCCACTTACCACACCAAAAACAAAAACAAAAACAACAAAACTACACCCCACTTACCACCAGCAAAGACGAGGCTGTATCCTGCAGTGTCATTGTCATCAACCCCGTCAACTAAGAGCACGAAGCCCATGCACACGAGACAGGTGGACGAGAGAATAGTTCCCCAGATGGCACACCACTAAAGGAAACGAAATGGTTATAGTTTATGGTGTGGTTTGGGTGTTGTTAGTGAGGTTGTGATTTGTTGTTGTGGTTGTGATTGCTGTTGTTAGCAAGGTTGTGATTGTTGTTGTTGTTGTGGTTGTGATTGCTGTTGTTGTGGTTGTGATTGCTGTTGTTAGCAAGGTTGTGATTGTTGTTGTTGTGGTTGTGATTGCTGTTGTTAGCAAGGTTGTGATTGTTGTTGTGGTTGTGATTGCTGTTGTTAGCAAGGTTGTGATTGTTGTTGTGGTTGTGATTGCTGTTGTTAGCAAGGTTGTGATTTGTTGTTGTGGTTGTGATTGCTGTTGTTAGCAAGGTTGTGATTTGTTGTTGTTTACGTGATTGTTTTTGTTATATTATTACTATTTTGATCATTATTGTTGTTGGTATTATCAATGTTATTATCATTGTTGTTACTGTTATCGATATTATTATTGTTATTACTATTTTCAATGTTATTATCA
>NW_028234443.1:10123085-10125585 GCF_977035675.1 Penaeus japonicus
TCTATCTTGAAATCTCCATTTTCTTAGATTTGTTCGATTGCTATCTTTTTTTATAAATACAATATGTATGTATTTTAGTGTATATATGTATATATAATCATATATATATATATATATCATATATATATATATATATATATATATATATATATATATATATAATCATATATTAGTGTATATATTCTATATATATAAATCTATATATATAAAATATATATATATATATATATATTTATATATAATCATATATATATATATATATATATAACTATATATATATATATATATATCAAGTATATATATATATTATATATATATATTTAGAAATATATAAATATGGTTATATATACTTATATACTAAATAATACGTTAAATTTATATATATACTATATATATATATATATATTTATTTATATATATATATTATACATATTACTATATATATATATATATATAATATATAATTATTATATATATATATATATATATACTTATATATATATATATATATATATATATATATATATATAAATAAATATATACTATATATATTAAGTAGTATTATATATATATATATATATATATTAATATAAAAAAAAAAATATAGTATATATATATATATAATAGTAATATATATATATAATATAATTGTTAGAATTATATATATATATATACATATATATATCAATATATATATATATATATTATAGATTATATATATATATATATATATATAAGATTATATATATATATATTACATATATATCTATATTTGTAATATAAATATATTTATATATATATATATACGAATATAAATCCCTATAAACTATATATAATACATATAAATATATATATAAAAAATTATAATATCAATAAATTAATATATATATATTATATATTATAAAATATATATATATATATATATATATATATATATCTATATATACATATTTATATATTTATATATAATATTAATAGTATAATATATTATATATATATATAAATATATATAATATATACTATGTATATATATCTATATATATTTTTTATATATATAATTATATATATATATCCTCTATAATAATTATGATATAATATATATATCATTAATTCTATCTAGCTTCTATCATATTATATATATATATATATATAGATATATATATATACATAAAAATTAATCTATCTAGCTATCTATCAGATATATATATAATATAGATATCTGAAATATATATATATATATTATATAGATATAAATAAAGATATATATACATATAAAATATATATATGTTTATATTATATAAATATATATATATATATATAAATTATATATAAACCATAAACATTATATAAAATATATATATAAATATAAATTATATATATATTATTTTATATATATATTTTTTTTTTTTTTTTTTTTTTTTTTTTTTTTTTTTTAAAAAATTTTATATATTTATTTTAAAATATATATTATATTTTTAAATAAAAATATATATGTTTTTATACCTTTTTTAAATATATAAATTCCCCCCACATCCCCCTCCCCCCCCCCTCCCCCCCCATTTTTTTTTTAATTTTTTTTTTTTTTTGGTGTGTGTGGGGGTGTGTGTGTGTGGGGCTGTGTGTTTTGTGTGTGTTCAAAATTAATAAAATAACTAAAATTTTAAAAAAATATATTTAAATATAATAATATATATTTAAAATAAATAAAATATATTTATATATTATATATATATATATATAAATATATTAACATAGAAATTTATTAAAATATATAATATTATATTTATATATATTACTAAAATATATATAATATATAATATATACAATATATATTATAATAATTATTAAATATATAATATAAAATAATTATATATAAATATATATATTTAATTTAATATATATATAAATAATAATATATATATACATATATCGTATATATTTTTCTTTCTTATTTATTCAAAATATTGTTTTAAATAAAACACAATATTAATAACATCTCTAAAAAAAAACTTGAACATATTAATCTTAAGACACAATATTCACGCGCACTTGGTTATAATAAAAAAAAAAATCAAGATCTTTATTTACATGAATGAGATACAAGAACAGGTCCGAACCAAAATCTAAAACCCTTTTCATTAGCAATGTTTAAATCAATGGACAAAACACTGCAAATTTAAACATTAATAACAAACGATGGGTAAAACTTTTCCCTTGCCTCAATAACAATTATCAAGATATCCCCAACCCCCAATAGTTACCATTTGCCTAAGGGCACATTGAATATCCTTCTTTACAATATCCCCACTGAAGTCACCAAAAAAAGGCTGGGGGAAGTTATTTTAAACCCTTTTGGGGAAAGCAAAATAGCAATACACGCCCCCCCTATCCATCATCGCAAAAGGACTAAAGCATATTAGATGACAAAACAGACAGGCTTTTCCCCACCAAAACGTTGAGGGGTTAGAAAAGACAGACTAAATAGGAATTTGTAAATGCA
>NW_028234443.1:10135585-10138085 GCF_977035675.1 Penaeus japonicus
ATATATATATATATATATATATAATTAGAGTGAGTGTGAGTGTGAGTGGGTGTAGGTGGGTGTGGGTGTAGGTGTGGGTGTAGGTGTGGGTGTAGGTGTGTCTGTGTAGGTGTGTGGGTGTGTGTGTGTGTGTGTGTGTGTGTGTGTGTGTGTGTGTGTGTGTGTGTGTGTGTGTGTGTGTGTGTGTGTGTGTAGGTATGGGTGTTTATTTTTGGGTGGGGTAGGGGTATGGGTATTGGGTATGGGTATGGGATGGGTATGGTATGGGTATGGTTTGTTGGTATGTTGTGGGGTATGGGTATGGGGGTATGGGTGTGGGTATTGGGGTATGGGGTATGGGTGTGGGTGTGGGGTATGGGTATAGGGGTATGGGTGTGGGTATGAGGGTATGGGTATGGGTATTAGATGTATGGGGAGGGTAGGGGGTAGGGTGTGGTGTGGGTATGGGTAGGGTATAGTTGGGTGTGGGTACATTGTATGCAGGGGATGGGTATGGGTATGGGTCCCCCCCCCCCCCCCTCCCCCCCACCCGACCCCTAACCCCCCCCCCACACCGGCATGACTCTCCACACTAGCCTAATAATATTATCTCTGAGACGCAACCTCAATACCCACGTGCCGCGTCATACCATCACTCGAACCGCAGTAATACCCACTCGCCAGCCCGCCGGTCCCACCCCCTGCTCCCCGACGCTGGGTATGGGTAGGCCCACCCCTGCGTGGACCCCCCCTGTGGGTGTGGGCGCTCCCCTGCAGATGGGTATGGGTATAGGTATGCGTATGGTGTGCATATGGCGAAAGTTGTGCGTGATGCTTTTGTGGAGTGTGTTGGTAGTGTGTGTGTGTGTGTGTGTGTGTGTGTGTGTGTGCGTGTGCGTGTGCGTGTGCGTGTGCGTGTGCGTGTGCGTGTGCGTGTGCGTGTGTGTACATGTGCCTGTGTGTGCATGTGCTCTTCTGTGTGTGTACGGATGTGAAAGTTTGTGAACATTACCCAATAAAATAAATATCAAACATATCACATAAAATTTAAAAAACTCACAGCAACATATCCAACTTACAGAACACATTCCATCTCCCCTTTTTACCTTGTGCCTTGACATACACTAAATCAAAATCAGGATACAGCTTTGAAACAAAGGAGAGAGAAAAAGAAAAGAGGAAACCAATATTGCTCTCCCCATACCTGGCATTGGGGAAAAATAAGGGATACACGAAGTGGCCAAACTGTATATACTTTTGAAGCAGAGGGACGTTACGAGGGTGAATAGACACTCTAATCATCTACGAAGCGAGTAGACATGAGACTGGATGGCACCCTACATGAGATTCTAAGATGTACAACTTCCTTTGTATTTTCTTATAATGGTCTGTATTCTCACACATTACATGACATTCATTGTCTATACTAAAAGTGGAGTGGGACCTGCATAAACAAACAGATAATGACAAGAAAAAATAACAGATAATAGCAGGATATACTATTAATTCTGGTGGATTCAGACTGCCATCAGCATTACCTACAGAGAAACCTATTTGGGTAACTTTCTGAAATACTAATAAAGCAATGAAAGGATTTGGTAACCTAGAAAGGAAAGTATCAAGGAGGTTAAATCTCCATAAAAAAAAACTTTATATGATATCTTTTATATAATTAATCTTCTCTTTGGTAACTTCATCAAAGGAAAAAGCAAGAAGATAGTAAGTGGTTACTGATCTTTCAGATCATTGTAAAAAGAAGTTCATAAAATAAATTGAATATTTCTTATCAATAACAGAAAGTATGTTAGAATAACAACATTGCATGAAAACTCAAATTACACTATTTAGCAGGCCATCAGTAAGCCGCATTTTCTTTGCGTCTTCGAGCCAACTACCTAGCGCCATTACCAGTCATTTCCTCTCTGTCCTTAACTTCGACTATTCCCAATGATGGAAAGAATGTAAGTGAAGATGTTGATGATGTCCAGGTAGAGGGTGAGGGCAGCGAAGACATACTCCTCAGGCGAGATGGAGAACTTGTGGTTGCCTCCAATCATGAGTTGAGTGTCGAACACCAAATAGAAGGAGAAGAGCAGGGCACCCACACTAGAGTACAGAATGTTCAGGATCTAGAGAAAGGGGAGACAGAGCTTCAATTATGCATTCTTACTTCGACAATCAACCCATTGTGAACAGGTTTAAATGATATACATGATGGCACCATTTAAGCCTAAAAATGAGGCATCATTGCATACATGATGTAACATCAGAAATTGCTCACTGTTGAAATGTGCTCATAGTCGTTAAGTTTTAGAACTGTCACAGGGCTAGTTTCAGAGCTACAGTTTTCTCAGATAAGCCTAAACCCTTATTTTGTGATAGGTTAAAGAGAAAATGCTTATAGGTAAGTATGTACTGCTGGGAGTGAAGAAGAGAGAGAGAGAGAGAGAGAGAGAGAGAGAGAGAGAGAGAGAGAGAGAGAGAGAGAGAGAGAGAGAGAGAGAGAGAGAGAGAGAGAGAG
>NW_028234443.1:10143085-10160585 GCF_977035675.1 Penaeus japonicus
TGTGCCAATACAACTGCACTGTGTTGTAAGGTTCCTTATCTCCTCCCAATCTCATTCATAGTATTTTTTATTATCATTTGTTGTTTTTTTTACTTTTGTAAACATATAAAAAAAAATGTCTTACATTGAGCGTAAAGAACATCAAAAGCTGATTTTATCCTATTACAACAATGATAAAGCAAGTCAGATAACTTATGTAAGCCTCACAATATGGCCAAACACATAAAAATTACAAACACCAAAATAGCTCTAGCACTATAATGAGTGATAACATGAAAGTAAAATGGCTTTGATATTTTGTGAGCAACCCTCCCCCCTTCTCTTAACCCATTAGCAGCAGATGGCACCATGCCAGACATGTAAAACAGCCATCCTACTGCACAAACATTTTTTTAATATCGCGACCAATGGGTTAAATAAAACTCATCTGGAGTGTTGCATAACTGGGCATCTTCCCTCCCTGGAGCCAAACTAGCAAATCTATTCCCCATCTCTAATGGATTAGTTTCTTGAGACAATTACCAATTCTACATGCCTGTACAAATAAAATGGTGGGTGGTTAAGTTTCATTGAAAAATCTTTGGTCCCCATGTCCATAGTCAAGTGACTTGGGAGATGAAACATGGTTCCTGTACTTCTAATAACCATCACATGCAGACCACATTGACATCAATCCTCTCATGGCGGGCATCTTTTCTTTAGATGGGATCACTTTTATCCTATACTTTTCATTTATTGAAATTAAAAGGTATTTATTCCTTCAGTTGTTTAACTAGGGTATCATGCCAAATACTAATTAATAGTACAGTGCTAGTGCACCACTATAGATTTATTCATCATACTGTAAAGCTAGTATTATAAGGCCAGTATTATTGGGTTGATACCATGATCATAATGACGATATTAATAGTCGTGATAGGATGATTATATGAATTAATGGTTGTTAATAACATAATATTACAATGGTAACTTGAAAATGACTACTACTGCCTCGCGATAAGCTTCTGATCAATACCATAGTATTAACCCTATGATGACGGTGCGTCACACCCGTGTGACACAGCTAAATTCCCGATGCCGGGGCGTCATGCCAGTGTGACGTTTCCAATGCAATATTGCAATGGCCCGGCTTAGGGGTTTTCACTTAGGGCGTGCCCCGTCGGGAAAGGGGTAATACTAGTCTGAAATTCTAGACTGAAGCTGTATGATGCTAACAAATTTAGTATTAAGGGATTCGGCATAATTTATTCTATCAAGATATGGTAGTTTTAATCCATGGAAACCAACTACAGCAACAATAATGGTAGTAATATGTGGTGCAGCACCAGACAATCACAACAGCCTCCATGCCTATCAGCACCCCAGAAATGGCAAAAAAGAAAGAAAAAAAAAAGAAAAGAAAAGAAAAAAATTCTCCACATATATTCTGGCAACAAAGAAGGATATATCATCAAAAAGGAAGTCCATCCATGCTCTTATCTTGCCAGATAGCATGTGGAGTTTTTCCTTGACAATGTGCTACTGACAGAACCACCATCTGTTTATACTCTGCCGTCACTTACAGGACCTCGATATAATAAACCTATAAGGCGGGTTATAGGGGTTAAAGACTCCGAGAAACCACATAGGAGTCATTAATTGCATGATATCAACATTGCTGTCACTTGCGTTTTGGTCAAGTTTACTACATTTACTGGTATTACCAATGTAGTTTTCTTGTAAAAATTACCCATCAACCTCTTAATGCAAAAAAAAATTATCAAGTAAAAATACCACATAAGACAACCCATCAGCAGTAGCACTTGAGGTCTTCCTGTCAGATTCAACACTTCTCCATATCACATATAAATTCATATCTGATTAAACACACAAATCCCACATCTTCCACCCTACAAAAACAAACAGGAGATTAAGAACATAAATACCTATGAAAGAACAGCTATCACTCTTGCTGAAGTTGAGACAGAACATGTACAAGATCTTCCTAACATCACGTGACTCAACAGCTAATGTCATCTTACCACAAGAAACCTGTAACTTTAATACTGCAATCAATAATTGCCTCTTGATTAAAACGTGATCACCTGTTCTATAATCCACACGATGAAGATAATTTCTCAAGAAATCATTCCATCTCTAAAGAACAAAGTGGAAAAAAAAATATCTAAGGTACTGATAACATATCAAACTACATGCAAGAAGGGAAATTTATCAATATCAGAAATAATTCCCCAAAAAACACAGAAGATACGAACTGTATGTGACCAATTTCAGACTGAGAGCCGGACAGGAGTGACTCACGTGAGGTGGTAAGGAAGGCTAAAGGGATCCCAAGTCACATGACAATTGACACGGACTTCAAAAGATAATTCTTTCCCGACCTTCCTGTGACACGTACTGTACCCGATCCACACGCACTCGTTATAACAGCTTCTGAAACGGAACACTACTGGGTTATATCAACCACGGGGAACTCAACAAGAGTCTAATTCTAAAGGAACTCGCCTCTGCCTTCAATCCCCTCCTTATTTTCCTTCGTCCTGAGCGTGATAAGGAAGAAGACAATTCTTGTGCGTTTCTTTTCCGTCTTCGACCTGTTCTATACACGGTGGCAGTCGCCGTAGACTTTATCATCGTCCCTGTCGTACTTTTACACCTTTATTGTCGTACTTTCTTACCTTCTTATCTGTGGTATTATTTATCATTATCTTGTCGTATCTCTGTATTATTGTGTCTTATTCGTAATCTTACTTTTCGAAGTGTAAGTTTGCCTGAAAACCAGTATGGTCTTATGATGATTTATTTGAATGCGTCTTAGAATTTATAGATGTTATGTGTTTTGAATGATTTTGGTTTGCTTGGGTAATACGAGATTGTGCTGTATGCTTTTCCATATATCTATCTATCCATTCATCCATTCATTCATCTATCCATCTATCATATCTTTATATCTAAATCTAATCATTCCTATATCTGTTAACTTATCGTATAAGTACTAGGATGTGACGTCAAAACCATCTAACTGATTAATAAGAGTTATCTGATCTCCCACTCGGAAATACATATGAGATGAATGTTAGTCTTTGTCTTTGTTTTAAAATTCTGATCTATTTAAGTCTAAAATGGGACATACATCTTTATACGTCGTAACTATAGAACATTCTGGGCTTATGATAAGCCATTGTGTAAGATAGCTTCATATCATTCTAACATTTTCTATACAAAATATTCAGCTTTAGTACTAAGTAATAATTATTACTCGGTTCCCAGACTATGCAATATCTTAATCATACAACAAATTGATACATTCTTATATCAAGCATATAAATGTGGTATCGTATGTATAGACCGGCAACCATAACAGTAACAAACACAGTATGAACGAATTATTCTGAAACTGAACTAAATATTATGACACTTCTTTTATGAAGATCTTTTTTTATGTTTGATGTAAGCTTATACCTATAATGTGGTTTACTAAAATATGCTCAGGCTGTGCTGTGTCTGTGCAATATATTTTGGGTAGTATTATCGTTATACTTGTTTGGTTATACTTATTATTATCGTTATACTTGTTTGTGATCGTTCCGGTGAGTTTCAATTCTAGGAAGATGATTTTTCTACTATCCTGTCCATCTCTCTCTCTCTCTCTCCATCTCTCTCTCTCTCTCTCTCTCTCTCTCTCTCTCTCTCTCTCTCTCTCTCTCTCTCTCTTCTCTCTCCTCTCTCTCTCTCTCTCTCTCTCTCTCTCTCTCTCTCTCTCTCTCTCTCTCTCTCTCTCTCTCTCTCTCTCTCTCTCTCTCTCTCTCTCTCTCTCTCTCTCTCTCTCTCTCTCTCTCTCTCTCTCTCTCTCTCTCTTTCCATCCCTCTTTCAATCTCTCTCTCTCTCTCTCTTTCCATCCCTCTTTCAATCTCTCTCTCTCTCTCTCTCTCTCTCTCTCTCTCTCTCTCTCTCTCTCTCTCTCTCTCTCTCTCTCTCTCTCTCTCTCTCTCTCTCTCTCTCTCTCTCTCTCTCTCTCTCTCTCTCTCTCTCGCTTGTTCTCTCTCTCTCTCTCTCTCTCTCTCTCTCTCTCTCTCTCTCTCTCTCTCTCTCTCTCTCTCTCTCTCTCTCTCTCTCTCTCTCCCCCTCTTCTCTCTCTTCTTCTCTCTCTCTCTTCTCTCTCTCTCTCTCTTTTTCTCTCTCTCCTCTTCTCTCTCTTCTCTCTCTCTCTCTCTCTCTCTCTCTCTCTCTTCTCTCTCTCTCTCTCTCTCTCTTTTCCTTCCTCTCTCTCTCTCTCTCTCTCTCTCTCTCTCTCTCTCTCTCTCTCTCTCTCTTTTCTTTCCTCTCTCTCTCTCTCGCTTGTTCTCTCTCTCTCTCTCTCTCTCTCTCTCTCTCTCTCTCTCTTCTCTCTCTCTCTCTTTCTCTTCTCTCTCTTCTCTCTCTCTCTCTCTCTCTCTCTTTCTCTCTCTCTCTCTCTCTCTCTCCTCTCTCTCCTCTCTCTCTCTCTCTCTCTCTCTCTCTCTCTCTCTCTCTCTCTCTCTCTCTCTCTCTCTCTCTCTCTCTCTCTCTCTCTCTCTTCATTTTCAAGATATCACATTTTCTGCGTTTGTTTCCTCCTATTATATCATGCTAAAATATCTCTCAGTCTTACTCTTTATCTTTATTATTTACAGTATCACCAATATAATCGTTATCAATTATTGACAAACTTTAATATCATCATCATTATTGTTTTTATAACTATCATTAATGAAGCAATACTATCCCTGATATTTGCTAACGTGAAATGCGATCATGAAGTTTCAAATATCTATGAAGGAGGAAGTGGGTGGGGCTTCGTGGTGAAGGGCGGGGCTTAACACGTTCATGGCGGGATGTGCAAAACAAGGTTACACTTAACTTTCATTCAGTCACAGATAAGACTTAAGCCACAATTTTTTTGCTCAACGCTCCTGTATTCTGCCTGATCTTGCGGTTCTTCGCCTATTGTTTGGCTATTTATTTGTGTTTCGTTTAGTTTCGTTTCGTTTCATATATAGCTCCGTCTAGTTATCATGGTTTGCCGCGACCTCAACCAGGCTAATCTTTTGAACTGTTGGTCCCTTTTGCAAGCTTGTTACTGGATAAACAAGTCCCGAATATTTGCATAGCTACGGCTATTATCGTGATTATTCGGGGTCCAGGAATCAGGCATTTTTTTACCTCTTTTCTCTGGCACTCATTTCGTATCTTCCCTGTGCCTTCCCTGGCCCTACGAGATCCCCCCCCCCCCAGTGGGCTCTGGTATTCGCCTGGGGGAGGACTGCAGCCCCAATAGCAGTTTGGGACTAAGGTGCACATCCACATACAAAGCCCTAAGACTCTGAGGTACCGGAGAATTCCGCAGGTTCTTCGTCCGAGTGGGTCGGGCGTAGGGTCAGGGAAGAAACAGAGAGAGAGAGAGAGAGAGAGAGAGAGAGAGAGAGAGAGAGAGAGAGAGAGAGAGAGAGAGAGAGAGAGAGAGAGAGAGAGAGAGAGAGAGAGAGAGAGAGAGAGAGAGAGAGAGAGAGAGAGAGAGAGAGACATCGACATCAATTTCAGTATCATTAAGCTGCATAATTAGCTCTAATATATTCGAGACACCGCAAGTGTTCCCACACCTGGAGACATCTACATCTGGCAACACTCAGTAAATATAAAGTTCCCGGAAATTAAAACACGTTCCATAATAGCTGAAGAGGATATCCTGGGAGTTAAATATTTGCTCTCGAAGAAAAAGATGATGCAAAAGTTAGTGCCAAGTCGTAATTTTAACTGGGAATTACTGGCACCACTTCCTCCCGTTGACGTCCAGGGTTGAACCTACACATATATTATTTACTATGATGTATTTACACTTTACCAAGTGTTTAGGCACATCCTCGAATTTTCGGGGGAAAGTTTATAGTTTCACCACTACTATTTTTATTAATGTTATGATAATGAAAATAACATTCATGATGATGGTGGTGGTAATGATGATGATCTCGGAATAATGACACGATCAATAATTGGCAGTTACTTTCATGTTAGATAAATTTACCTTTAATGTACCTTTGAATCAATCGATCAATCCATTCCTTGTACTGACAAAGAAAAGAGAGAGAGAGAGAGAGAGAGAGAGAGAGAGAGAGAGAGAGAGAGAGAGAGAGAGAGAGAGAGAGAGAGAGAGAGAGAGAGAGAGAGAGAGAGAGAGAGAGAGAGAGAGAGAGAGAGAGAGAGAGAGAGAGAGAGAGAGAGAGAGAGAGAGAGAGCATTTGCTCCCATATTATTATTCTGTGATTATATCTGTTCAGTCGTTCCTTGAAAAGAAAATATGAGGTGTCTGCAACTCATTTTCGAATACTGATAAATTAATCTGGAAAATTAATCACTACATTCCCGATTTTGTTACCGTGGCTGTTGAGGACAGATGTCAGGTTAATTTGATGGCGACGATGCGTACTGAATAAACAAAGATATTGTTTGGGTATGTTGGGCTGATAATAATTGCAAGTCAGTCACGTGCACAGTATGCAATATTTCCACAAAATACATTTCAGTCATAAAAATGTCTGCTTCTTTTTTATGCAAATTGTTCATATGTTACGTAGCCATGAATTGAAGTGTATGTATGTATGTATGTATGTGTGTGTGTGTATATATATATATATATATATATATATATATATATAGATGTATGTTTATATATATATATATATATAGATATATATAAATGTATATGTTATATATATATTATATATATCTCTATATATATCTCTATATCTCTATCTCTCATATCTCTCTCTCTATACTAAATCTCTCTCTACATCTACATCTCTCTCTCTCTCTCTCTCTCTCTCTCTCTCTCTCTCTCTCTCTCTCTCTCTCTCTCTTTTTTTTTTTTGTATATATAATTTATATTTGTTCCTTTTGTCAACCACAGGTAATGGGTAACCATACAGTCCAGATGTTCCCAGTAACCCTATCAAGTATAAAATAAGCAAGATTTCCTTTTGTCAACTTTTAACTGATTCCAGTAAATGTGTTGCTTCATATAGTGGTAAAAAATGAGTATCAGTAAGATCCCTGCTTTTAAATTTTCTTTCAATTTTTGCCATCATTTTTTTATCTTCAATGAAATATGTTAGGCTAATGCACCAGTGTTTATAGTGATGTAATGGTATAAAAGTGTCTGTATTGATAAGATTAATTGATTGTTGAAGATTACCTGCCGCATCAATGTATTGATATGAGCTTCCATAAAGCCTGCCAAAGTATGGTTGGACAAATCAGACAACTTTTAAAATTTTGATTTTTTTTCTTTTTTTTTGCGAGGTCTAGTTACATCGTCATCTATTGTTAACTATATTAATTTAAGTTATAAACAATTAACGTTATGTAACAATAAATATTTTCCTTCTAAAACGTGCCACTTAACTAAGCAAAATGACATAGGAGATCCAAATGATCATACTGTAATATGATAAAAGGGTAATAAGGTGGTACTGAATAGTCAACATATACTTACACATATATGCAATTTTACAACAAGATCACTAAAAGTATGGAGTCCTTATTTCTCCATGTATTTTTGAGGTATCCTAAAACTAAACCATTTGTTTTATATCCAATCCTTATCTGACAGCTGATCACAAACAATGTTAATGTACATAATGACTTGCATGGTTTAAACTGCAAACTGTTTCTCTTGCTCTGAAGTGAAAAGCACTACAGGAGTTTATGAACTAGAAAAATAGCATTCAGTAAAACAGGTAAAGACTTGCTACAGTTTTATGGTGCTTTAATTATGGAAAAAAAAAAAAATAATAAATAAAAAAAAAATAAATCTGGCGATAATTTTAAAATTAAAAAGCGAAACACTAAATAATCAGGTACTAGTCATAAAACTTTTGTACAATAGTAGAGGGCTTTTAAATCAGCTAAACCAGGTCATAGATATTTTATCTGAACAGCAGATAACCGTAGCAAACACCTAATTCATCTTCATCTGAATTGTAATATATACACATACATAGGTTCTTTTTGTCAAATCATTAATAATAAAAGTATTTGTTATCTCCACAACATATCTTACTTTTCTTTCAAATCAGACACCAGGCCTTGATGTAAAGGCAGTAAAAAAAACTCAAAAAGTGATTTCAAGAGGAATTTAATGAGTGTTGGTTTCCAATTTTAAGTAAATGCAGGAAGTCAAAATTACTATCATAATCTTTGATAAGGGTTGCACCTGTTGTACTACACACTTTCATTCTTTCCATCTGAGGATTTCTAAAGAACATAACAATCATTATTAAGCACTCCTGACACTAACACAACTTGACAGATAGCTACAATATGCATACCCAGAAGGTGAAATAAATAGCAACACTCACACCCCTTTATATAATCTATAACAATCTGAGACAAGTAGTAGTAGTAGTAGTAGTAGTTAGAGAATTATAATAATAATAATAATAATAAGGAAAAGGAAAAGGTGGAGGAGATGGAAAGGGAAAGGATTCTTTTACTTTGGCATAAAAGACTGACTAGTAAACCCCAGACCAAAGCCCTTGTGAGTGTGAGTAGCGAGTCGAGCCATCTCGTACTGCCTTTCCATCGAGGTGAACATTGTCTCCTGCTTCTGTAACAGGTCAACATCCTTTCCCTCTTTGCTGGTCTTTGGATCAGCAACGGGTGGAGCCTCTGCAGGAGCTAGAGTTTGTAGGAAAAAGATAAAATGGACATGAATTAATACACATGTAATTAAGCAAGTGATATTTACAGTGGAATTATATCAATTTTCCTGACAATAAATAACAAAATATATAACAATGTAATGTTTTCTGGTTACAATAGTGCTCCTATCTATTTCTCATTGTTTAATTCTTACCAAAACAAATCAATGAGTTATAGTTTCTTTTATGAATTCTGATTTTTTTTTTTCAATTGGAGAGAAAGAAAAGAAAAGAAAAAGAAAAAGAAAAAGAAAGAAAGAAAAAAGTATCATCAATGCATCTTAAATCAGATTCTATTGAAAATGTTTCCAAAGTCTTAAGAAGAAAGAGAACGACCCCCACCTGCATTTTTGACACCCATAAGTCTGCGGAACTTCTCAGCCATTTTCCCGTCGCGGTCGTTGGAGAACTTGGTGTTGGCCCAGAGCGATGCCTGCCCGCTCCCGGTGGCTCCACTCAGCGGCCCAGCGCTCATCTCTGGCTTGGGCTGCGAGACACTTGCCAGAACCATTGGTGCACTCTGGGTGGCAAGGCTGCCTAGACTGCCATAGAGGGAGGAGGTGCCCTCATTTGTGCTGCTGGTGCCATCAGGCTTACTCTGGCAAAAGTAGGGATAAGGTGGGGATAAATAGGGATAAGTGTGTTTGTGACTGCATGTATGTGTGTATATATACATCTGTATGAATATGTATACATGTGCATGATAATTATGTTATCAGACTTACTCTTTCCCAATTATATATATATATATATATATATATATATATATATATATATATATATATATATATATATATATATTATATATATATAATATATATATATATATATATATATATATATATATATATTATTATATATATTATATATATATATATATATATATATATATATATATATATATATATATTATATATATATATATATATATATACATATATATATATATATATACATATATATATATATATATATATATATATATATATATATATATATTATATATATATATATATATATATATATATTATATATAAAATGGATGTTTGTGTTACTGTCAGAAAATTTTAACCCATTCCCACAAGATGATGTACTATCATAGTCATAATAATACTTTTGTACAATATTAGAAGGCTTTTGAATCAGCTAAACCAGGCTACAGATATTTTAGATGAATAGCAGATAACCATTGCAAATGCCTAATTCATCTTCATCTGATAATACATAGTTCCCTATGTATATACTTATTGGAGTTGCATTTGCATTTGTATGTTGTGTGTGTACACCCTTGAAGGTACTCTTATAAAAATTCAGCAAGAATCATGTCCATTTATTTTGTCTTAACTAAGAGAATGTGTGTGTGATATACTCCTACTCCCACCTCCACAGACTAAACCACCAACCATTCCTTGCCCCAACCTCCCCGCCTCCCCACAACTCTCTCCCCTCACAGCACATCTTACCTTATTACCCCACAACAGCTTCTTCTTTCTCTCCTGCTCTGCAAATTTCATGGGATTCATGGCTGCTGGGTTGTAGTAAGATGGCAGAGTAATGCCTGTCTGCTTCTGCACCTCCTCCACCTGGGCCTCCATGCTCCTTCTCAAGAGCTCTGCCGCTGTCAGATCTGGATTTGCTGCTTTAAGGGCAGCCAATTTCTGTTGAGCTTCTGTAGGAAAGACTATTATAAATATGTTGTAATAGCTGGTCCAGTAATCACAGCAAAATCATAATCTTTTGCTCTGACTCTTTCTCTCTTCATAGGTCTAGGTCAGTCTAAGTCAGTTTGTAAAGTCACCTGTGATTTTCCTTCCTCTTCTCTAACCCCTAACCCATTCACGACGGGGCTATTTCGGCTCTAAATGGTCGGAATGCCGGGGTATTCGAATGCATAAGACTAACGCCTCAGGATTCTCGAGCGCACCAGCCGTGTGCGAGCGTTGTACACCCGATCACCCAGCGTGCCTACCATGACTAAATATCTTGTCGCCGGCGTCTGACCCAAAAACCACTGAACGTGATAGCAAGTCAACTGGCGCGAGTGGGTTAACCCCTTAACCCTTTCCCGACGGGGCACTCGCTACGCGAAGACCCCTGTGCCGGGCGATTGCAATATTGCATTGAAATCGTCACACTGGCATGACGCCCCGGCATCGGGAGTTTGGCTGTGTCACACGGGTGTGACGCACCGTCGTCATAGGGTTAACCTGTTAATGATGGGTGATAAGATACCATGTCTAGTGGTTCCAGAGCCAAAACCATCATTGACCCAATAATGATGGGGTGTCACATCCATGTGATAAGGGGCATCACACGTGCTGCATGTGTCACGTCACAGTACCCGGTGTCATGACTCAGGCGATATTACCAGAGATGGGGGTTGCCAGCTCTCGCCGGGCCTATTGGCATTGGGTTAACAGGTTAACTTCTTTTAACTGTTTGTATCCCTGTCTTTTCTTTCACGTCTGTGTGTTGTTCTCAGCCATTATACTCTCTCACTCACTCTAACTCATTCATCTACAAAGAGCACTGATACTTGTACTTCCTTTCAGTTCTCTCATATACCATGCAAAAGAAGGAAAATTACAAGGGGTAAGACTACTTTAAATTTAATGAGAATAAGAAAGGAAATTGTAATAAATGAGAAAACAAGAGTAAAACAAAGCTGCGTTTGAAATACCCGACTGTTTAGACTGACTGGAGTCAAAATTGCCCCTTCGTTATTGGATTAAAACAAATAGTATAAATGATAATAAAATTGTTATCAACACAAATGAATACAAATAATAACAGATAGCAATCACTTAAAGTATATTTATGAACATTATCAACTTATGATGAAGAAGATGAAAAACAAGGAACAAAACTGGTGAAGAAGAGAAAGTGAAGAACTGAACAAACAAAGAAAACTAAACAATCAACAAAGTTAATAACAAGCATCACCTTTCCTGATGTCCATGGGCCTCTTTCTTTCACGGCTTCGACTACGTCTGCGCCTTTCCCTTGACCTTGATCGTGACCTGCAAGAAGCATAGCCTATTAAAAAATGACCAATTAAATGACAACCACTGGTAGAGAGAGCTACCTAAGAGCAATTTTTAGTAAACACCTGATAAAGAACAGCTGTTGGGATACACCTGACAAAAATCAGCTCTTGATATGAAAGAACAGCAGTTGGTATACAGCTGAAGTCAGGAGAGACCTGTTCATTAACAATCATAAGCAGATACTTGGTACAAAACTGTCAAAGAAAAACTGCATATGAAACCTGTTATAGAATAATTAATCTGAGAACAGTTGATACAAAGCAATAAAATCAGGCTCAATTTGTCGTTAAATTGAAAGTGATGTTCATAAACATCTATTAGCCCTTTGAGTAGTTTCATCTGACAAAAAAGGAAGAACTGCGAAGCTTAGATATTTTATAATAACCATACAAACAGAGCACTATGCATCTTTCCTTTGTACAAAGTGAAATAAAATGCTGTTTGGAAATGGACACCACCTACTTTACCAAATGTTATGTGCAGACTCATGTAACATTACAAGTGTATATAGGGGAGGCAGTCATCTAATATTTGCAATATTGCAGGGAGGAAATAGGACACCAGGAATCTTTTCTGGATACCCAAGCCCTGTTTGACAATGCTGAACTGTTTCTGTTAACTAAATGAAAATGTTATGCTAACTTGCAATCTTGGACATCTTCTAGTTGCTCATGAGACCCTGCAACTCCAGCTATTTTTTTTTTTTTTTAATTCTTTTTTCACCAATACTGACTATTCTTATAAGGAAAACAATATCTTTGGGGAGGTGTCTATGGATAGGTAAGGAAAAGAAGGTAATTCATTCTTCATAAAACATGCTAAAAAAGGGCAAATATGTAAGATCTTACACATTCTTTTAATGGTACAATGCATTCTAATTGGACCATGACCCTGAATGATAGTGGAACTTGACTAACATGGCTTTACCTACATTAGAGACAGCCACTCTCCACTAAACTACAACTGATGGTTAACTTAGACTACAAAACATATAATGTATAAATGAAGTCATAAGTACTGTATGCAACTCTTGAGAAGAGCCATGTATAAACATTGAGAAACATCTTGAGTGTTGGAATTACAATGATAATACTTGCAAAAAAAGTGATCTCACTGTATATTTTTTATAAGACATTTCAATTCAAATGTCTCAAGCATTGTGCTCTGAGGCTTGCAGTGTTTTGAACGTTAACCTCCAACCTACCTGCGATCCCTTGATCGTGACCTTGACCTGCGCCTTTCTCTCGACCTGGACCTGGACCTTGACCTTCTGCTACGTCTCTCATCGTCTCTTCGCTTGCGGTCATCGTCACGGCTTCTGCGTACATCTCGGCTGTCTCTATTCCGCCCTGAATGCCCTTCGAAGTAGGAAATATTTAATGGTTAATATAACAGATGGTTCATTCATCATGTCTACAGAATATCACAATGAATGAATGAATGAATTAATTAATTAATGAGAGAGAGAGAGAGAGAGAGAGAGAGAGAGAGAGAGAGAGAGAGAGAGAGAGAGAGAGAGAGAGAGAGAGAGAGAGAGAGAGAGAGAGAGAGAGAGAGAGAGAGAGAGAGAGAGAGAGAGAGAAGAGAGAGAAGAGACAGAGAGAGAGAGAAGAGACAGAGAGAGAGGGAGGAGAGAGAGAGGAGAGAGGGGAGAGAGAGAGAGAGAGAGAGAGAAGAGAGGAAAGAGAAAGGAAAGAGAGAGAGAGAGAGAAGAGAGAAGAGAGAGAGAGAAGAGAGAGAAAGAGAGAGAAAAAGAGAGAGAGAAAGAGAGAGAGAAAGAGAGAGAGAAAGAGAGAGAGAAAGAGAGAGAGAAAGAGAGAGAGAAAGAGAGAGAGAAAAAAGAAAGAGAGAGAGACATACCAAAGTCAATTCATCATATCGTAAACACAACAAAAAATTCCTTTTCAACTCACCTTGACTAATGTGACTACGACTGGTGTGGTCTCTCCCTTGCTGGCCTGAGCGCCCTGAGTCACGCTCCCTCGATTTTGATCTGGATCTGCCAGTGAGAGAGAGAGAGAGAAAGAGAAAGAAAATTAACGCTAGTCAATACATAAACTATAAACTTTAAACAATTGCATTTGTGATCTGCCAGACAGATCGAGAGAGAAAATAACAGCCTTCTGCTAGAGATTAAAAAAGAACAAAGGAACCCTAGTCACATATAAACCTTAAACTGATGTATTCTTGATCTGAACGCATTCTATGTTTTTTGTTGTCAGACAACTAAAAACACTTTAATTCTTCTCAACATAAAAGCAATCAAAATCAAGAGTACGCAACATATATATAGTTTATAAATTACTTAAAATATTTGGGGATGAACAAAATGCTAATTAGAGAGAGAGAGAGAGAGAGAGAGAGAGAGAGAGAGAGAGAGAGAGAGAGAGAGAGAGAGAGAGAGAGAGAGAGAGAGAGAGAGAGAGAGAGGGAGAGAGAGAGAGGGAGAGAGAGAGAGAGAGAGAGAGAGAGAGAGAGAGAGAGGGAGAGAGAGAGAGGGAGAGAGAGAGAGGGAGAGACAGACAAGGAGCAAGGGAAAAGGAATATATAAAAGAGAGAAGAAAAAGGGACACTCCTCTCACCTTCCAAACCTCAAAAACATAAATCGCCAAAGAGAAAGAAACAAAAAATTACCTCGTCTTGTGCCTACTCCGGTGGCCTCCTCCCCCTGGAGACCTGGGCTTCGGAGATCTGGCTTTGGACGGCTTAGTGACCACGGGGGACTTAGATCTAGATTTTGAGGGGGGGTTAGCATCCCGCTCTAATGTGGAGCTTGCGGTGGTGTTGCTGCTACTACTGCTAGGACAGGATGAAGGAAAAGGGAGGTTGCAATGACTACTTTCTGCGTTTTGTGTTGAAGGTAGTAGTCAGGATCAAATAAACTTTAACGAACGTAAAATAGCAACTGTGAGATGAGTTTGTGGGAGAACTTTTAGGCATGTTTCTGTACATGTGTATAGTTGTGTGTGAAGGTGAGTGGGTGAGTATCTGTGTGTGCATGTGGGTGTGTGTATACATTCTCATGTGTATGTCTGAATGTTTGCATTCACACATTTATGCATATTGGTTAATGGCGTGATGGATCTGTATATAGTGAGGAGTGTACATTATCTCACACATTAAAAAAACAAAACATGCAAGAACAATATATCAAATGCATGCATAAACACAATTAATGCAGACTTATCAAAAATATAGTAAACACATAACTAATATATACATAATTATAAAACCAAATGTCTATTCTCTCTCGAAAAAAATCACTCTCTCTATACTTCATAAATAAAACAACAAAAAACTAGATGGCTGTAGCCACACTCAAGCATAAAGTGTTTCTTTGCTTTTGTGAATGGGGGCAAAAAATTATCAAGATAAAGGGGGAGGGGGGGGGGGGGAGAAAAAAAAGAAAAGAAAAGAAAAAAAAGGGATCAATCAATAAAGGCTCAATAAATACCAAAGTAGTGCCTCACCTGTCTTTGTTTTCTCTCTGTCCACCTCGGTCATCTTGGGATATACGTCTCCCCCCACTGGCAAGTCCTAGCAATCGTTCTTGTAAACTGGTTACGAGAAAAATGTAAAAGAAATTATGTTTCTATATAAAAGCAACATTTCCATGCTAACTTGGAAAAAGGAAAGAAAAGAAGGAAAAAAGCAAACAAATCAATAAATAATAAAAAGTAAAGAAAGCTTAGTATGAATATATCAGTATACCTCATTGTGGGCTTTAACCCATTGCGTATGGGTGTCAGGACATACATAGCACCGATTAAGCCTAAAAGACGGGTAAATGATGCGACATCAGGATCTGCTCACAGTTGAAGCGCACACAGTCTTGAATTATTATGGCTGTAACAGCCCTAGCTCCAGGCCTACAGGGTTCCAAAGTCAGCATAAACCTGCATTTTATGATGGATTTATGGAAAAATATTGCTTGGGCTAGTCTACGCTACCCAAAGGTTGGAGAAAACACTCATTTTTAGCCGGTGCTGCTAGTGTCGTAGACTGCCTGCCTGACAACCAGTTAGGTCATTAGGCACCCCGTCCACAATGGGTTAAAAGTATTTACGGATTCATTTCTTTTTCCTTTTTTTATATTTTTTTATCTTTTATTTTTTAGGTAGAGCAATAATTCTTTTGTACAATATCAACCTTAAAGTAAGAAAGCAGAGTATGAAAATTTTAGGAAAGATAATGATAATGAATCTCAAAATTATATTAGTTGTAGTTATATCGGTAGTGTTGTAGCAGTAATAATGAACAGGTGGCAATGTTTCTGTAGTAGTTGTATAAACAATAGGGACAGTTGACTAGAATGATAACCATGATGAATAAAAAATACAAATAAAACAAAGAATTAAGCACAAGCAAATGCAATGACAAAATTCAATGGCAATGAACCCCAAGACCTACCTGGACCTCTGCCCATCTTTGTTGTCTGTAGCAGAAGATTTAGCCGAGGTTGGCGAGGAACTGGGCAGTCCATGTGAAGGCGCACAGTTGTTAACTGACGACTGTCTGGTGGAAGAGTTGGCACTGTTGGCTTTGGGATTCTGCTGCAGCTCATCCTCGGAGTCCTGTAGGGAGGTGTCGTGTCAACACAAGGAAGCAGGTTAGTGGACCACACTCATACAACCTGCAGATATTTATGGACCACAAATACACATGTTTTAAAAAGAAATAAAAAAAAGGAACATAAATGCATATGATGGATCTTAGTGGGAATAGAAATGAAATAAATAAAAGAATAAATAAAACACATGAAGAACTGTTCCCTATGCTCACTAAGATAGGTACACTTGGCATGCATAAAAACGCATACAATTCCACGAATGGGGTTTGCACAGTGTGACAATATATATCCATGTTGGTTGTCTGCGTTTACGTGCATGCGTATGCATAGTTGCTTTGGTACTTGCTCCTCTTTTCAATCACACATCCTCAAACACACTCATCCACACACACGCACACACACACACACACACTCAAACAAATAAAAACAAAAAACAAATTCGGAGACTGCTTCACTAGACAGTAATACATATGTAAGGTAAGTGGACCGATATAGGCTTGGCAGACCTTGAATCACCCAAAAAAATATTAACATCATTGTATGTATCTCTGCTGATCATTTCATGTGTAACACACATTGTATAAGATATGAGAAAATTTTACTCACATATGTAGTTTTGGATATCTTTTACACAACAAATACATTTTTTTTTTTTTTTTACAAATATTAACCCATTCACGACGGGGGCATTCCAGCCTTGCATGTCACAATGCCGGGGCTTTCGAACGCATAGGCCTAAATCAGTTAACTAAGCGACGCCATATCGCGTCCCCAGCGAATAGGCCTAATATGCGCGGTACACTGTTGTACCACCCGTCACGAGAGGGTTAATTATATTTTTTTTGCTGCTGATATCCAAAACATGTGATTATACACATCATGTAACACAATGCTGGATAGTTATTAATTCCTTACCATTTTATCATAGATATACTCTCACACAAAATGTATCCATGTATTCTCTCACATAAACACATTCCATCACAATATTAGTAATAACCAAAAAAATATTGGCCTCATGTTACTCCAAATGTCTTAATGATAAAACACTGTAGAGAACCGCTTAAAATACCAAAACTTTTACTATTTTCTCTTGTACTAAGCATTACATAACATTGCCTACTACCACCCTCACTGCCAGGACACTTCTTTACCAAACAAAATGGTT
>NW_028234443.1:10168085-10175585 GCF_977035675.1 Penaeus japonicus
AAAACGGTGATTTCTCGACACTTGAAACTGAACGATTTGTAAGAAGGGAATGGAGAAGAGAGATGCGAGACCTCCCATTAAATCTAACATACCAATCATAAACAAGGGTTGGTTAATTTTTTCAATCATTTGGGGTTTGAGATGTTGCACTGTTTAACCCATTAGCAGCGGATGGCATGATTTGCTGCACAGGCAGACTCGGTCATAGACGTGGATGGCACCATGCCAGACAATGTAAACCAGCCATCCTACTGCACAAATATTTATTTTAAACCATGACCAATGGGTTAAGCCTGTTTGTAGCTGCTTGTTATAATGTGAAGATATGTGTTTGCTGTGCTGGTTCCAAGGGGTGCATATAGTAGACAACATGCCAAAACAAGGAACAATCATAAGGCTCTATATAAGTGAAAATGTTTGTTTGCTTTTGTGCTTAAGACACGGAAACGAGTGTGATCATTGTGCATACAGTAATCCTTGCAGCCAAGTCAACTGTCATAAAATCAGTTTACATTTCTAGTTTATACTAGGTAGAAATTAGATGCAATTTCCCACAGGTCCTCAGATTCTGCTGGAAAGGAGAGGGGCTGCCAACTCAGACACTAAGGGCTCGCTTTGAAGATGTACATTGAATTTGCTAAATTCAAAACTGGGTAAGGTTAGGCTGGTTGTTGGATTAGGATTCTGTAGATCATATCATATAAGATTTGCTTGCATGCCAATTTTCAATATGTTATTTACCGATTTTACCCCCTGCGATTTCCCTGGGACACTTCATGCCCTCCCCACCTACCAGGTCTAATATTGTCACTACTGTTGGGTTTTATTGACTAAAACTACTGTAAACGCACACTGACGCGGACCTATTCTAGTAGTGTTCCAAAAATTATTGAATAAAGCGATGTGTCACTCCTTCATAAGGCACTGTGACTTATTCTAATGGAACTTCGTATAACCCTAATCTGGACAAATATGATATCTTAATATAATATACAGTTAATACAAAAGAAAAAAAAACAAGAGCTTACCATACAGTAAAACTTTTAATCAATATTCATATGTATGGCAACAAAAAAACAACAGACAAGTAACATACCAAACAAATACAACAAGCTCGCTATAAAATCAAATATACAACAGAACAACAATAATAAGACGAGAAAAACATTTAAAAAACCCACACACACACACACCCTTCTCCGTTCCTCTTTAATAATGGACCTTCCTGAATTCCTTCCTAAAATCCTAACACACGAACCTTAATAAAAAAATAAAAAAAAACAGACAATATCTAAGAAGAAAAGAGCATATACATCCCCTCTATTTGCACCCTAGAAGCAGGACAGAGAAGCGTTGATAAAGGGGGGAGAGAGACAAGAAAGAGAAAGAGAGAGAGAGAAAGACAACTAATTACGATAGTGGTCTGCACTCACACACCGAATCGAAGAAAAATCTACCATCTACGTCTCTTTATCTTTCCTTTTATCGCCTTGTATTCCCCTTTCTAGCCTTACCTTCTTTTCCGGCACTTCCCCACCCGATTCATCATCACTCGAATAAGACTGTAACGCGTTCATAATGAGAGAAAAGGGTATTTTTTTATCCTCAAATAAGCAGTAAGTGTCTCTTCTGCCTTTCCAAAATGGCCGACATGAGGTCTCTCGTCCCTTTGAAAAGTCCGGGGGGAAGAGGCGGATCCGGTCCCTGTGAATTGTTTCCTTTTATTATGGTCTTGTTATATCGTTCTCTTTTTTTATTGTTTTTGTTCTTTTGTTTATTGGAAATCATTTATTGTTTTTATTTTTTGTTTATTGTTTAGATCTTTATTATCATCTGTTGTTTTTCATTTGCTTGTTCTTATCATCAAATATAATGATGATAATGATAATTGTGATAACAATTTTAAAGGATAATAATGATTTTATAACAGTAATGTACTATTATGATGATAACAAAAAATAGCAAGGATAATATTACTATCATTGATAACTTTATAATGATAATCAAATATATATCATTACTATTGGGTGTAGTAGTGTTATATTCATTATCATTTTTTGTTAATATCATTATTAGTAGAAGTAACAAGAGTGTAGTAGTAGTAACACGATTATCATTGTCGGATTATATCATTTTTGCTATTATAGTTATTGGTTTTGTTTATCTTTGTCATCAATATCATCTTTAGTAGTACCATTATATTAATATTACTATTACTGTTGCTATTATTATTATAATTAATCACTAGCACTACATATTTCATAATTATATATTATTATCCCTTTTATTGCTATTATCAATATCATTATCATCATCATTATCATTATCATCATCATTACATTCTTGTTCTTCTCTTTATTAGTTTTATCATTGCTACAATTATTATGATTTTGAGTAGCAGTAGCAACAGTGTGTAGTAGCAATATCATAAATATGCAATGATTTATATATTACTAAAAAGCAAAGTGTAAAAATTGTAGAATAAAATATTGAATGAGAAAGTAACAGGGAAGGTCCAGAAGGTGCTAATTAATGTTAATTACTTTAAGATTATGAAACGTAATGAATTAAAGGATTACACAATAACAACAATAAGCGAAGTCAAATTTATAACAACTTTTGATTTTAGGAACGCTATGATCATCGTGTTTTATAATCAAAGCAGTAGTAATAATGCCATTACATTTTTATGGTAAGGGGAATGAATACTACTGTCAGTATAACAAAGCCTACTTGTAAAAGAATGAAACGGAGACAGCTTGCAAGTTGCAACATTATATGTCGGTTCTTTTGAAATGCATCTTCAGCCCCACTGCAACCTGTCTACGACTTTACATTCCAAATCTGCTTGCAATAAGAAGCGTGTAAGTATAAATTTCCCTTCCCGAACATCCCCTTTCTATTTTTCGGTCTTTCGGTCTCTCTCTCTCTCTCTCTCTCTCTCTCTCTCTCTCTCTCTCTCTCTCTCTCTCTCTCTCTCTCTCTCTCTCTCTCTCTCTCTCTCTCTCTCTCTCTCTCTCTCTCTCTCTCTCGCCCACACACACACGCGCACACATATACACATTCACACACCCACATACCAACCCATTCACCCACCCACCCACACAAACACACACATACCAACCCATGCACCCACCCACCCACACAAACACACCCATCCACCCACCCACACACATACACACATTCACACACCCACATACCAACCCATGCACCCACCCACCCACACAAACACACCTAACCACCCACCCACTCACCCACACACACACACACATGCACACGCACACGCACACGCACACGCACACGCACACGCACACGCACACGCACACGCACACGCACACACACACACACACACACACACACACACACACACACACACACACACACACACACACACATATCCCCCCCCCGCCCGCAATGGTCGCCGAGTAAGAAGCCTAAAATTCCTGTGCTCTTATCAGGAAATCCAATGTTTAGTTCTCCTTTGGACGTGTTTTTCTTACAGAAAGTTATTTCTTATGCAGCGTAGTGCTTAAAATGTATAATGTGTAGAGGTTATTGCCACTGGATTGAAGAGGGAAGGGGGGGGGGGGGGTAATGAAACAAGCGATATGGACAAGATGGAAAAAATTGTTAAAGAATCTGATACAATTTTTCCGTTCTTTTTTTACCTTTTGCTACTATTATTTCAACCCTTCAAAAAATCCAAAATCATTCGTCCAAATGACCTGGAAACAATATATGAGAAATGTTCATCAGAAACTTGTCCGAATAGGCCATTTCCAGACAGAACTTGCCTCGTCCTTATCATTCAAGTACTTTCTTTATCAATTGAATGTTCAAATTCGCTCGAAAAAGAAATATTTCAAATCTTTCACATTTTCAGAGTCAAAGGATCGAAAATACGCAGCAAGAAAAGCTTCACCGACATTGAAAAGCCTCCCTTAACCAGAACCGGTTTCTGTATTAAACTTTAGATTGAGAAAACGGAGATAAAAAAAAGGCAACGGGAAAAAGGCAGACTGTTTTATAGTGTAATCACTTTCGAGACGTAGTCATGGCAACTGTTCGCCGGTTGGGAACTATCTTTAGGTAAATTTCAGTATATTTTGCGAGTTATGATATATGTTTATTAATCATTAACCATTTCATTGTTGTGTTACAATATGTGAACTATTTCAGAGGTAGAATTGTGGATGAAATAGGTTTCTTGTATAGGAACGTAGAGTAAGTGGACGATAACTAATAATAATCATTACATGTTTCAGCCATAGATCTTTCTTTTCCAATGTCACTTTACGTGGAGAGATTGACAGATAAAGCAGAAGTAATATTTCAGAACAGAAACGCAACTTTACACTTCGGCAAAGGCCAACAAATAATTCCACCCCTCTATATGATAACATCTTCAGCATGCCATAGCACATACCCTGGGCATTACAGGACACTTTATATTCAGGTCAGATCAGCTACCCTTGGAGAGTGAAGGCTGGATTTTCTTCAAGTATAGGATGTATTTCATTAACATGGGCTAGGATTAGCATGGTAGCCGGATTATTAAATCATTTATAGATAGTATTAGGTTAAAATACATTGCTGGGAGCGAGTTCCGTGCTTTGCCAGAGCCTTTTTTTTGAAGTATGCCCCAGCCTGTAAATTCAGCAAAGTAAAGCTTGGACTAGTTCCTTATTTGGTGTTTGAACCTTAGATAACCTGAGAGGCTGGCATGTTCTGTTTCCAGAATATTAATAGTATAATTTTATTTACCTTTGCTGGAGCTCAAAGTGTGGGTTTTATGGCAGTGCTAGGTTTTGCCATAGTAGTTGTATGCAGATTTCGATATACGATTGTTGTCTTGCCTTTGTTATCAGATAATTAGTGTTTATGTGATCGAAAAATAATCTTTCTTAACGAAACTAATTAGATAGAATTAAACATCTTTAAGAAATAAATAAATGAAAAATAGGATTGATTGAGTCAATTAAAATATTAGATTAACCTTATGACGACGGTGCGTCACACTCGTGTGACACAGCCAAACTCCCGATGCCGGGGTGTCATGCCAGTGTGACGATTTCAATGCAATATTGCAATCGCCCGGCATAGGGGTCTTCACGTAGCAAGTGCCCCGTCGGGAAAGGGTTAATTAAAATATTGAATTAAAATATTCAATCAATTAAGTGAATTAAATTAATTAGATATAATATAATGTTAAAAAAAACAAAACTAATTAGATAGAATTAAATGTCTTATTTAAATAATATGGATGGGTGGATATGGATGGGTGGATATGTGTGTGTGTACATGTGTGTGCGTGTGTGCATGAGAGAGAGAGAGAGAGAGAGAGAGAGAGAGAGAGAGAGAGAGAGAGAGAGAGAGAGAGAGAGAGAGAGAGAGAGAGAGAGAGAGAGAGAGAGAGAGAGAGAGAGAGAGAGAGAGAAAGAACATATGATTTAAAAATGATTGTCCTACAATGTCTTTTTTATTTTATTATTATTTTTTTTACCTTATTATATGTTTAGGAGACACTTTGTGGATTGTCTGCCCATTGTCAAATTTCAACAAATTTTCACCATGTATATTTGGGCTTAGTTCTGCATAGAGACCCAGGCAATTTAATGTGATATTAATAACCAATCTTAGTGCTATCTTGCCTATCATATGTTTATTAGGCTTAATGGGTATATCTGGAGTGTAAAGAGCAGACGACACTACAGTTTCTTGATAGTCCATCACAATCAAATTGGACCAGAAAATCAGAATTAAATGTCTTTTATGCATTGGTTCAAGTTTTGTTTTTATCAAGTTATTAACATTATTTGCATGGACTCTTCATGCAAAACACTAGATTTTTTGTAATGAGTTTAGACTGAATACAGCCATTAAGAATTTGAGAAAAAAAAAAAATGTAAAAGACTCTATAGATGTCTCCTAAATATTTACCTTCCAATATATAAAAAAAAAAAGGTTATAAAGGTTATTTTTAAATTTAACCCTGAATTTTTCTCTGTACTTTGATTTTTAACTGAAATGATAATTTTCGTATAAAAAAGAATGTAATTATCTGAGCCACCTGTCCCTTGCATATGTACCTACCTATAAAAACTACAAAGCTTATTATTGACTAGAATAGCAACCTTACTTTCAATGGTTTCATTAACCCTTGGACTCTCTGTGGTGTATATATATATCAGAGGCATTGCCACCGTGCAAATATGTCAGATTTTTAGTCCAGCGCTAGTCCTTTATGATGTTCAGAATCTGTATTTTAAGTTCTTTTTAGTATTCAGTCTTAAGTTTTATTTGCTATGAACATTGTTTTTAGATTATTTTGAATAACTGAAACAAAATAAAAAATAGTAAATTAGTTGGTAGTGGCAGTTGATCTGTTCTATCTACATTGTTAACTTTCATATTTCCAGATTTCAAATATTTTATGAAAAGACATACAATTATAACCGTATTTTGTTGACATATTCCTCAAATTGCTAAATACATAATCCATTTCAGGAGGGTACACAATGCCCACGCTACAGCAAGATCTCTCTCCTCATACCCTTGGGGATTGAGAACAAAGACTGTGGCTAATGAGAACCACACCCATATGCAGCACTCTACTAGATCGATGTCCAGTGCCCCTCCTGCAGTCCCCACGGCAGACAGCTCTCGCTATGAGCACCTCCTCGTCACTATTCAGCAGGGTGTTAGGACCATCTCCTTCAATAGACCCGACAAGAAAAATGCTCTTAATGAGAAGGTTTATAGCTGTTTGTTTATTTTTCTTTTTTCTTTGTGTGTTTTTCATATGGGCATATACTGAGAAGGTTATTTTTAGGCATGGATAATTTTGACTTCTATGAACAATGAGTATTATGTTCAAAGATTTTCTTGTGTGAAAATCATATATAAAAAAAAAAAATAATGATAAATTATTGTTTGATAAAGTCAATGCAGTTCTATCTCAAAATATAAACATATCTATACTCTAATCTATCCATTCAGATGTTTGATGAAATTGTAGATGCACTACAAGAGGCTGCTGCCGACCCTAATACAATTATCACCGCTACAACTGGTGTTGGAAATGTGTTCACAGCAGGCAATGATAAAAGCAACTTTCAGACTCTGACTATGCCAGAAATGAGGGATCTTCTGATCAGGTAAATTAGATTTTATTAATACATTTATATATGCTATGATGTACTGCATAAAATAATGTATAAAAGAGATTGAAGGAAAAAAATAGCAGGACACAAAAAAAGAATGATTGTCTTAAATTGCAGACACATGGGAGCTTTTATTGATTTTCCAAAACCTCTTGTGGCTGCGGTTAATGGAGCGGCTGTTGGTGTGGGCACCACTTTGCTGCCTCTCTATGATGCTGTTTTTGCCACCGACAAAGTAATTATAGAGTTCAGACTTTGTGGCAAACTTTTCTCCAGTCCTGATGAATTAGTTTCAGAGTTTTGTAGCCAAATCTAGAAATTTATAAAAAGAATCTTA
>NW_028234443.1:10197255-10207255 GCF_977035675.1 Penaeus japonicus
AATTTTGACATCTTAAGCATAGGTTTAAAAGATTTGTCCTCTTCTTCTGATTTGTCTATTTTCATCTTTTTCTCTCTCATTGTTTGTGTAGATATACACTGGGACGAGTTGATTGAGATTCCATTTTGGTAAATGATCATGAATATGATGGATAAATTTGTATTTACGCGCGCACACACACACACAAACACACACGCCTACACCCACACACACACACTCTCTCGTGACCTCGCAACCTGTCATTCAAGGATTTATGTCACCTTAATAATCGGGTCTTCACAGACCTGCCAGCTAAAAGCCTAGCACCAGTACGTGATTATGATCATATAAATTTACAATTTTGAAGTGGTATACAATATATACAGTGAAAGTTAAATCAGTAAAAATACCTACGCATGCCCACAAATGTGAGGCTGTGTAAGCTACCTGATGACCATGTTTGTTTAAGGACACTCAGGTCGGGACTCTGTGTATTCCCAGGACGACATAAGGACATTAACCAACTCCTTATTAAGGTACAGGTAAAGGGAAGAAATCCTCTTCTAGATCTCTTCAGCTGTTACAGGAACTCTGCCTACCTCATAGACTATAAAAGTGCCTTCGACAGAGCCTCTCCAACAGCCATTCCCCATCAGCTAACTCTCTTGGGAGCTGGGAGAAAGTTCCTGTTGTTGACAAAGGATTTTATCATCATGGGAACTTAAATTACGGTACCAATTTATCGTCAGTGCTTACGGCAAACTAAAGTTAGGTATTCCAAAAGGGCGAGCACTGCCACCTACATTATTTGATATACTTATGCACCATCTCTGCAGACTCAACAGTTAGTTAGATCTATGCAATATCACATCATATGACATCTTCATTCAGGTCTTTGGTTGACTATGCGAGTCCGGTTCTTAGTCTGTTTCCTCCAAATGCTCTCAAACCCCTTGAGATTCTACAGAACAAGGCTGAGGTTATGATAATTATACTTTATAATTATAATTATACCTAGGCTGATCAATGACTTCAAAAGCTCTGATCATGAAAAAAGAACTAGATCTCCCTACAATCCACAGTCGTGTTTTGCAGCTTCAACCTAAATCACAAATATCCCAAACTCTGAAAAATAAGATCGATTGCAGGCAGATTTGCTCGACCTAGGTTTCCAATATGATGCACTCCAGTTTAGAATGGAGAGCCAAAACTGCCCAGGCTATCCTCAGCCTAATGTATGGAACATTGATGCTCTTAATATTTCGGAAATTTCCCTTCAAGTGGGCGAATTTCTGACCGAGCAAGCACAACCGATGCCGAATCAATAGACCTACATCATGCTATTAAGAAAGGTAGTGAACAGCGGCGCCACCTTGCTGTCTTTACCGACAGCCGGATGTACTCCATAGACTCACTGCAATTAGACCAAGAAACATAGTATCCAGAAATATCCTGAACCAACTACCCTGACTTTTAGAACAGGACACTATACAGTGTTACTATCTCATATAGGGATATCACCATGTGACAACGTCGAACAATTAGCTAAATTGGCAGTTTCCAATGAAGAACCACACTACGCTATACCATTATCTCTTAATCAAATGAAAAAAGGTATTATTAATTGTCTTAGAGATTATAAGAATCAGGTATGGACTACAGAAAAGCTGAAAGAGAATGGATATGGCACTATTACTATCTGGCATTTTGAAAGTATTGCTCAGAAATCAGTTATAGACAAACCTTATAGTCTATAATGGTCTGTCCCGGAGGCAGCAACTTACATTGACCATGTCACGCATAAGATATCAATAAACTATACAATTTGTACAAGAAGTAGTTTTGGATACAAAACCAGCTTCATATCAACACTGCAAAAAAAAAAAAAAAAAAAAAAAAAAAAAAAAAAAAAAAAAACAAATCACATAGTCTTACCCACTATCTACTTTGCTATACGTAAAGTACATCCTGTCGATTGAACAGGACTGTATGAAGAATATCACTTGTTTAATACATTAATTCTATTATCTGACAGGATCAGCGATTTTTTTTTTTTTTCATTTTTTTACCGACTAGATAAGACGTGAATAACACTATGATGCAGCTCGTCAGACATGTAAAATAGTGTTCGACTAAGCTCTTTACTTAAATAGAAGTTGAGCCAGTTTGGATAGATGCTTTGACATCTTTCCCTGGCTCTTTGAAGGTCATGTACACTGTTCTTTAAATAAACTTTTCAAAACAGACAACACACACACACACACACAATACATACACGAATACACAAAACATACACACACACACACACACATACACAATACATACACAGATACACAACACAACACACACACATACACAATACATACACAGATACACAAAACACACACACACACATACACAACACATACACAGATACACAACACACACACACACACACACATACATACACAATACATACACAAATACACAAAATATACACACACACATACACAATACATACACAGATACACAACACACACACATACACAATACATACACAGATACACAACACACACACACATGAGGATGATGATGGTGATAGTAATGATGGTGATGATAGTGATAGTAGTAGTGGGAATATGGACAGATTTACATCGTCCATACCCCCCCCCCCCCTTGCCCATACCTGCTGATATAGGCGCATAACGGTCATAACTCACCCCGCCTGCTATGGCATACGTGTCATAACAGGTCATCACTATAAGTTAATTACATTAGAGAGTGTGATGCTTAGCTAAATAACCTTAGTTAACGATGTTTTTTCTCTAATATCCCCTCCCCCAACCCCTGATTAAGGATGGTATTAATATGCCTTTTGCAAAAATAAACACTTTTTCATAAAAAAGGCCCATTGGGTAATATTGTACAACAGTTAGTGTGCATGCCTTTTTTGTAACAGGATTCTTTTTCTACATACACACACACACACATATATATATATATATATACATATACATATACATACATATATATATATATATATATATATATATATATATATATATATATATATATATATATATATATACATATATATATATACACGCAAAAAATGTTTTTGTAATGATATACTACGAAGCATTTGTCGTTTTTTGTAACTTTATATAACTTTACATGCAAAAGAATAATTCGTAATTCGCTTAAGATGCTTATTCTCAAGCGGGGGTAAACTTACACTTAAGTTAAAAGCCTCGCCCTTTTTTTTGTAACAGGGCCCATTTTGAACACATAAAAAAAAAAAAAAATATGGGTTAACAAGCCACGATGTATTTGCCTTTTTTGGTTACAATGTATATAATCTGATGTGCAAAAAACAAATCCACTTAAAGCAGTCATGCTCACCTAGGGATGAATTTACCCAAAGGATAAAATTTACATGGTAGAGCTGTTGCAATAGATTTTGCCAGACAATCTTTCGGTACAAATTTCATTTGGTTGCGCCAGTTTTAAAATGAGGGGTGGGGGTAGGGTGGGGGGTAAATAGAGCGACACATCCACCCGTTAGAGTAAGTGACAGAGGAAGGGTTGAGAATTACTGGACGAAAGGTAGGTATTATATTTAGTTTATTAAAAAAAAAAAAAAAAAAAAAAAAAAAAAATAATAATAATAATAATAATAAAAAAATAATCCCTTTTTTTATCGAGTCAACATAAACGGGAATACGGTATGCTATAAAAACAAAGTTTAACCTCGGCGGTTACATCCTTATGAAGACCCCCAGAGAAAAAAATCATTTTCGAATCATTTGTGAGCGATAGAGAGACAGGTAAAATGACTGGTGGAGCTGAAAATGTTACTGGCGGCTAAAAGTATTCTGGTATTCATGGGATCAAATACTACCATTGGCTGAAAATAATGTTTTGCATATGATACACCTTTTTCATATATACATTATGAAGACTGTAATAAGGACAGAGATGCCGTGAAAACAATCATAATGTTTGTAAATACTTACGTGCCTACGGCATTTCCGCGTGCCCGTATGTTAATTAAGCTCGAGGGATGCATAGGCCTATAAATTAATTTTGTGAAAGATTGGTCTCAAACAAATCAAGTGTGAAGACAGGCATGTTAAGTTATAATTAAAGAGAAAAAAAAGTATCTTTTTGCTTATCTCAGAGAAATAAAAGCGCATTTGTTACGCAAATACGAGTGTATTTTTTCTTCCGCATTATTAGATCTAATTGAGTCAAGGGAGATTGAAATGTGTATTAAAAGCAGATGGTTTCTTTTGTATATCATGAAGAATATATGATTGGGAGATAAAGCTTTATGTTAAAAAGAGGATAAGTATTTTTTTAAAAATCTAATTTGCGTAAATACATGGTGTACTATATTAAAAAGTGACGGTATTAGTTACTTTTAAAAAGAGACAGACTGGGTATCATGAAATTAAAGTAGATATATTTGTTCTGTTGTAACAGGGCAGTCTTTTAAAACAAACGACTTTAATCAACCTTAACTCTATTTACATCACAGATAATATATAATTTCTTCCGGATGTACAAAATTAGGTCTAATAACACCGGCACATGAAAAATTGTTTAATTTCATATTTGATGTCACACTGAAAAGTCATTGTATAGGAAGCACAACATAGCATGTGGGAACAAACTTCAACATATGATCAATATGTTTCAATATATGTTTGTGTATATATATATATATATATATATATATATATATATATATATATATATATATATATATATATATATATATATATGACTGCTACATTTGCCTCGTTTATTTGTTCATCTTTTGTGCAAGCATTTACATGTAGTTAAAACATGTTGGTTTTAATGGAAGGTTGATAATTCACTAAATTTGGGTTAATTCATGTTATGTATATACACATAAGCAGTATCTTGTGGAAAATAAAGTGGGTTCTAGTGATTGACCCAACGAACGAATTTGGGAAGATAATTCAATCAAAATATGAAAATATGATCGTTTTTCCTATAGAGTTAATCATGCCGGAGGAATTATGCAATGCTCAAGAGGGAAGCCTTATTGCAGATCCTCTTAGACGCAGAGGTGAGGACTCTCCTAGTCATCACCGGGAATGACCACTTCATCATTCTTGAACAGGATGAGCCGAATTTCTCTTCACCGAACAAGCCACCAAACTGAAGAAGACCACAGGCTTTGAGGCCGCCATGCCCCCAGGGCTGAAGGCCAAACTAACTCTCGTCCCAAAACAAGTGGAATGAGAGCTACTGAAAGAGAACTCTGACGACAAAAAGGAAGAAATAGAGAGGAATCTTCCTGACGCTAAGGGTCGACAATGTATTTGTCATGAAAAACATTTTTGTGAAAATATACTTTTCTGACCATCAGACCATCGCTAAGAACCAAGAGAAAGGGATTTATCTCTTCATCCTCTTTATCAGCCGCGTGCAGATTGAACCCGGATAGTTTGCAATGTGCAATATGTGCATTGCTACAAGTATGATCACTACAAACGGAACAAAAATACTGACTATGCACTACATTCTGACGGTCTCAGAGTCTTTGGTCTTCCTCAGTTCATAATTCCTCCGGCATAATTAACTTTATAATACTGATGATTGTATATCTATGCGTTTCCACCACAAGAGATAATTTTTCCTCGTGTTCCTGAGATCATATGTTTTTGAATCACACCGGATCACAATTGTATTTCAGGTTTAGTTATGAGGTTCATAACTTTAACAGGTGACACGTAACTGTTAATTAAAACGCTTAAATGTTTCCTCTTTTCCTCCCGAATGTTAATGACTGCAGCGAGCGGGGTGTTAATTATACTAGCGTCCTTTTTCATCCAAAAGTTTCCTAAAGAAAAACATACACACATTTATACTCACAAACACACACGAACACATGGATAAACACACACGCTCATACAAACAAACACCTAAATATACTCACGTGTGCCTATACGTGTATTAATTATTTTTGTTCTAGTACGAACGGAAAAAATATAACTCAGATAAATAAACAGACTGCAAAATACATATACAACACTAATAGACAAACAAACAGACTGCAAAATACATATACAACACTAATAGACAAACAAACAGACTGCAAAATACATGTACAACACTAATAGACAAACAAACAGACTGCAAAATACATATACAACACTAATAGACAAACAAACAGACTGCAAAATACATATACAACACTAATAGACAAACAAACAGACTGCAAAATACATATACAACACTAATAGACAAACAAACAGACTGCAAAATACATATACAACACTAATAGACAAACAAACAGACTGCAAAATACATATACAACACTAATAGACAAACAAACAGACTGCAAAATACATATACAACACTAATAGACAAACAAACAGACTGCAAAATACATATACAACACTAATAGACAAACAAACAGACTGCAAAACACAAATACAACACTAATAGACAAACAAACAGACAGCAAAATACATAGACAACACTAATAGACAAACAAACAGACTGCAAAATACATATACAGCACTAATAGACAAACAAACAGACTGCAAAATACATATACAACACTAATAGACAAACAAACAGACTGCAAAATACATATACAACACTAATAGACAAACAAACAGACTGCAAAATACATATACAACACTAATAGACAAACAAACAGACTGCAAAATACATATACAACACTAATAGACAAACAAACAGACTGCAAAATACATATACAACACTAATAGACAAACAAACAGACTGCAAAATACATGTACAACACTAATAGACAAACAAACAGACTGCAAAATACATATACAACACTAATAGACAAACAAACAGACTGCAAAATACATATACAGCACTAATAGACAAACAAACAGACTGCAAAATACATATACAACACTAATAGACAAACAAACAGACTGCAAAATACATATACAACACTAATAGACAAACAAACAGACTGCAAAATACATATACAACACTAATAGACAAACAAACAGACTGCAAAATACATATACAACACTAATAGACAAACAAACAGACTGCAAAATACATATACAACACTAATAGACAAACAAACAGACTGCAAAATACATATACAACACTAATAGACAAACAAACAGACTGCAAAATACATATACAACACTAATAGACAAACAAACAGACTGCAAAATACATATACAACACTAATAGACAAACAAACAGACTGCAAAATACATATACAACACTAATAGACAAACAAACAGACTGCAAAATACATATACAGCACTAATAGACAAACAAACAGACTGCAAAATACATATACAACACTAATAGACAAACAAACAGACTGCAAAATACATGTACAACACTAATAGACAAACAAACAGACTGCAAAATACATATACAACACTAATAGACAAACAAACAGACTGCAAAATACATATACATCACTAATAGACAAACAAACAGACTGCAAAATACATATACAACACTAATAGACAAACAAACAGACTGCAAAATACATATACAACACTAATAGACAAACAAACAGACTGCAAAATACATATACAACACTAATAGACAAACAAACAGACTGCAAAATACATATACAACACTAATAGACAAACAAACAGACTGCAAAATACATATACAACACTAATAGACAAACAAACAGACTGCAAAATACATATACAACACTAATAGACAAACAAACAGACTGCAAAATACATATACAACACTAATAGACAAACAAACAGACTGCAAAATACATATACAACACTAATAGACAAACAAACAGACTGCAAAATACATATACAGCACTAATAGACAAACAAACAGACTGCAAAATACATATACAACACTAATAGACAAACAAACAGACTGCAAAATACATATACAACACTAATAGACAAACAAACAGACTGCAAAATACATATACAACACTAATAGACAAACAAACAGACTGCAAAATACATATACAACACTAATAGACAAACAAACAGACTGCAAAATACATATACAACACTAATAAACAAACAAACAGACTGCAAAATACATGTACAACACTAATAGACAAACAAACAGACTGCAAAATACATGTACAACACTAATAGACAAACAAACAGACTGCAAAATACATATACAACACTAATAGACAAACAAACAGACTGCAAAATACATATACAGCACTAATAGACAAACAAACAGACTGCAAAATACATGTACAACACTAATAGACAAACAAACAGACTGCAAAATACATATACAACACTAATAGACAAACAAACAGACTGCAAAATACATATACAGCACTAATAGACAAACAAACAGACTGCAAAATACATATACAACACTAATAGACAAACAAACAGACTGCAAAATACATATACAACACTAATAGACAAACAAACAGACTGCAAAATACATATACAACACTAATAGACAAACAAACAGACTGCAAAATACATATACAGCACTAATAGACAAACAAACAGACTGCAAAATACATATACAACACTAATAGACAAACAAACAGACTGCAAAATACATATACAACACTAATAGACAAACAAACAGACTGCAAAATACATATACAACACTAATAGACAAACAAACAGACTGCAAAATACATATACAACACTAATAGACAAACAAACAGACTGCAAAATACATATACAACACTAATAGACAAACAAACAGACTGCAAAATACATGTACAACACTAATAGACAAACAAACAGACTGCAAAATACATGTACAACACTAATAGACAAACAAACAGACTGCAAAATACATATACAACACTAATAGACAAACAAACAGACTGCAAAATACATATACAGCACTAATAGACAAACAAACAGACTGCAAAATACATATACAACACTAATAGACAAACAAACAGACTGCAAAATACATATACAACACTAATAGACAAACAAACAGACTGCAAAATACATATACAACACTAATAGACAAACAAACAGACTGCAAAATACATATACAACACTAATAGACAAACAAACAGACTGCAAAATACATATACAACACTAATAGACAAACAAACAGACTGCAAAATACATATACAACACTAATAGACAAACAAACAGACTGCAAAATACATATACAACACTAATAGACAAACAAACAGACTGCAAAATACATATACAACTCTTCAGTTATCCTTCTTTCTCACTCTCTCACATACGCTCCAGAAACACAGAAGCACCAGGAGCTAGTAACAAATACACACTTATCATGCAACATTGACCATCCCAATTATCACACTAAACAGAACAAACATACCCTACGCACAAACATGAAACATGTTAGACCTACAATTCGACAGAAAAGGCATTCACACACATGCACAACACCGCACGAGGTGTATATATACATACATAAAAAAAAAAAAAAAAAAAAAATAATATATATATAAAAAATAAATATGTAATATAATAATTAATATATATAATAAAATATTAATATAATAAAATAAAAAATTTTAAATATATATATAATATATATAATATATATATATAAATATTAATATATATATATAAAAATATATAAATTTTTATTATATATAAAATATTATATATATATTTAAATTTATATATATTTAAAAATTTTAATATAATATTTATATGTGTGGTGTGTGTGTGGTGTGTATAATTAAATACTAATAAATAAATTAAAAAATATATAAAAATTTATATATTAATAAATTTAAAATATATATAAAATAATATATATAATATATACATATATATATTATATATAAAAATTAAATAATTATATATATATATATAAAATTAAATATTAATAATTAATAAATAATATATTAAATAATAATAATAAACCCAAAAAACACACACACACACACACACACAAATATAATATATAAATATATAAAATTAAATATTATTAATAATATAAAAATGATAAAAATTAATAAAAAAAAATAATATATTATATTTATTAATATAAAAAAAAATTTTTTTTTTAAAAAAAATAATTTTTAAACCCCAAA
>NW_028234443.1:10239755-10245804 GCF_977035675.1 Penaeus japonicus
AGAAGGATGCAGAGGAGGAGAAGGAGAAGGAGAAGGAGGAGAAGTTGTAGAAGAAGAAGAAGAAGAAGAAGAAGAAGAAGAAGAAGAAGAAGGACGAGGAAGAGAAAGAGAAGGTAGAGTTGAAGAAGACCACGACAAAAATGTAGGTGAGTGGAAGGTGTAAGTTCAACCTTGAGAACATTAAAGACCTCATTGGGGAGGAGGAGGAGGACGAAGGAGGAGAGGTGAGAGAGAGAGTGTGGGCTTAAGGAGGGGGTAAGGAGAGTGGAGAAGGAGGAAAGAGGGTTGAGGAGGAGAGGATGAAGGGGAGGATGGCGAGGAGGAGGGGGAGACGGGGAGGCAGGAGGAGGACGAGAGGGGAGGAGGTAGTGAGGAAAAGAGTGTTAAGATTGAGGCTGGGAAAGAAGGGAGAGGCTGAGGAACGAAGGTGGAGAGTTTGAGGGAGGAGAGAGGGGAGGATGATGGTTGAGGAGCGGAGGAGAGGAGGATGGAGGGGGGAGGAGGAGGGAGAGGAGGAGGGGCAGGAGGAGGAAGGGGAGGAGGAGGAGATGAAAAGGGAAGGGGGGAGGAGGGAGGGGGAGGAGGCGAAGGGAGGAGGAGGGGAGGATAGGAAAGGGGAGGAGGAGGAGGAGGCGGAGAGGGAGAGGAGGAGAAGGTGGAGGGATGGGAGGCGGAGGAGGAGGGGGGGAGGGGGAGGAGGAGGAGGAGGAGGAGGGGTGAGGGGGGGAGGAGAGGAGGAGGAAGAGGGGAGGAGGAGGAGGGAGGACGAGGCGGAGGCGGAGGGGGGGAAAGGAGGATAGGGGTGGGGGGGCAGGAGGAGTGGAAGGAGGAGGAAGGGGAGGAGGAGGAGGAGGAGGAGGAGGAGGAGGAAGAGGAGGAGGAGGAGGTGGGGGAGGGGGAGGAGGAGGAGGAGGAAGGGGAGGAGGAGGAGGAGGAGGGGAGGAGGAGAAAGGAGGAGAAGGGAGGAGGATGGAATAGAGGACGGAAGACATGAGGGGGAGAAAAAGGGTTTCGAGGTTTGTTATAAAGGATGTTAGTATGAGGGCCGTGTGAAGGGTAGAAGGTGGAAGGGGGAGGAAGGGGGGAGGGATGAGAGAAGAAGGGGGCGTGGTTTAAGCGATGGGAGGGTGAGAGGGGGAAAGGGAGGGAGGGGGGGGTGAGAATTCCTCCGGGGTGTGTGGGAACCGCCGCTGCCTCCAGGAACTCTTTGACTCCCGAAAACGGGGGGGAAACTTCCGCGTCTATTTCGCAGCGTGACTGACGATGGAATGGCGGGAATCATGTATGTGTAGTTTAGGTGTTTTATCTGTTTATCTATTTAGCTGTTCCTTTACGTTGTTTTATTTCTTTCTTTTTTTCTTCTTCTTCTTCTTCTTTTTTTTTTTTTTTTTTTTTTTTATTCCTCTCTGTCTTACGTTCTCTTTCTTTTTCTCGTGTTCGTCCCTCCTTTTTCGTTCTTACTTTCGTTTTTTTTTCACACACTCTCTCCTTCTCTCTTTCTAATCTATTTATCTATCTATCTCACACACACACTCTCTTTCTCTCTCCCTTCGCGTATTTTCTCTCATTACTCTCTCTCCTTTCTCTCCTCTCACCTACTCCTCTCCTCCCTCTAGCTCCCCTCCCTCCCCCACCTCCCCTTTCTTCTTCTTTCAGTTGTCTGAATAACACACATAATCCATAATGATGTGATATGTATTAGTTTTATATTCAGCGAGGAAGTGATTATGATTGGTCGCGGATAAATGGGGGGCGTGGCTAATTTCGCCTTACGTAGTCCCGGTGACTATAGTCCTTGCACCGCCAGTAAATCCGTGACGAGGAAATACAGGAACACTTAAGTGGTACTGCCTCACCCTCCTTTTATTTCATTTTCCTCTCTTCTTTTTTATATCTTTCAGTCTCTCTCTTTTCTTTTCTTTTCTTGTAAAGGCCTTCTCTCCCCTTTTAAATATTATTCAATTCATTTTTTCCTCTGAATTGGCAGGTTAGCGTTTTGGCTTGTGTATTTGTATGTATAGAGTGTTTGTATGTGTTTTTAATTACGCTGACATATATGTGCGAACCCCCCCCCCGCACAACACCGATAACCACTACACACACAAACACAGATATGTGATATTATATATTAAATACTAAAAACACATCAAATAACACTCACTATAATATATAAGTAAAAATTTCTTATTAATACTAAAAAATAATAAAATATATAACAACAACACTCAAAAACCAAAAAACATTTATAAATAAAAACTCTAATATATAACACTTATATAACTCTATTAATATTTTCTATATTTTATATTATAGATGAAGTTTACATTCATATACATATCAACATTGACTTCCTATAAATGAAAAACGTTTATCTCCCTGTCTATGCAAGAGACAAAGGGAAATCGGGTCTCAAAGGTTCAACTCAAAAACAGCTTTTAATGTTAGTTTAAGATAAAAAAGGACAAGGAGGAAAATACCTTATTATCAACTTCTTTTCTTCTTCGTTTTATTCTTCTTTTTTATAAGCAGTGTATTGTAAAGACTTTTCTTGTCCCTTCGTGCCAGTGCAAAAAAAAGTGAAGAAATTTGGGAAAAATGTCTTCCTTTTTAATACATGCGACTTCAAATTCGCGATTTGGGTACTATAAATTATTTTGCGAGAGGAGAGAGAGAGGAGATTAGAGAAGTATAAAGAGCGAGAGAAAAGCGAAGGAAAAGAGAGATGATAAGAGAGAGAAGAGGAGCTAATAGAGAGTTAAAGAGAGAGTGGAGAATTAGAGAGAGATACAAGAGGCGAGCAATCATAGCTATCAAGCGAGAGAGAATTTAGAGCAGTAAATGTAGAGAGAGAATTAGAGAGATAATGAGAGAGCGAAATTGAAAGAGAGCTAGAAAAGAGAGATCGAGAGAGAAAGAAGAGAGATGAGAGAAGGAACGAGGAAAAGATGAGAAGAGAAGAGAGCGAGAACGAGGAAATAGAGAGATAGATAAAGGGAGAGAGAGACAGAGAATTAGAGAGTTACAAGATGTTGATGAGGAGAAGAAAGGAAGAGATAAAGCCACAGCGAGAGAGAGATAAAGAGAGAAAGATAAAGAAAGAGAGACAGAGATAAAAAGAAAAGAGAGAGAAAGAGAGAAAGAAAGAAAGAGAGAGATAAAGAGAAAAAGAGAGAAAGAGAGAAAGAGATATAGATACAGCTGAGCGACGGAGGAAAGCGAGCGAGAAAGAAAGGAGAGATAAGGCGAAAGATTGAGAGATAGAGATAATGAAAGTAACGCGCGAGGAAAGTCAGAGCGAAAATATAAAGAAAGAGGAGGAGAGCGTTTGTGTGTCAGTGTGAGGTGTGACGTATGAACTTCTCTGTTTGAATGGAAATTACATGGTTGACGACTGTATAATTAGTAAGTCAATTTTGTAAAATCATTTTTCACTTTAAAAAACATGTCTTTTATTATTGATATTAAAAATATTCTTATTGTATTAATTTTTTTTTATATCAATTTTATTGGACCACATTACTCCTATAGTTTAACTCCAATTACATTTTGTATTAATTTATACCAGAGGAATTTGGTCTTTATTTGTGTCTGGTTTTATCATTTGTGATTAATGTACTCATATAAGCTTTGTTCAGAGTAAAAAAAAAAAAAAAAAAAAAAAAAAAAAAAAAAAAAAAGCTACGACTATGTCTTTGAAAACAAATACCGTTGTTATACGAAGTTGTCTTTAATCATATTTTTATTTCCTTTCAAAGGTATCTTCATTTTTTTCTTTTTTATAAAACACAACACCCAAAAATAATAACCACAATAAAACAATAATTCATTATTTACAACATTATTTTCATATATAATTTTCTTCTGTGAATTATCAGTTACTGTTATACATAACAAGAAAGGAATAACTATGTGATATAAGTAGTACATAATTAAGTTTTATGGATATCCTGTTCATACATCATATTCATAAACCCACTTTTAAACCATCATAAAATATATCCTTCATGCATACTGCATTGTGTAGTCCACTTAATACAAAATTTCCTTTTAAAATCATACTATTAACTATCAAGTGTCAATCTCTTATACAAAATATTTCTTGTTACGCCACGCGTTTCTAATTTCTTAGATATGGTGACATAATTATGATGATGATGATGGTGGTGATGGTGGTGATTTTGATGATGAGGGTGATGATAATGATGTTTTTGATAGAGATGGTAATGGTAATAGTAATAGATGGTAATAGTGATGGTAATGGTGATGATGGTAATGGTGATGATGATGGTAGTGGTGATGATGATGGTAATGGTAACGATGATGACGTTTTTGATGGTGAAGATGATAATGATGATGCATTTAATGAAATCACTATATAATTCACCACAACCTTGAACATCTTTCCATATTTGTACAGAATTACAAAATTTCTCCATAAAAGAAGTACGAGAAAGACCTAGTAACCAGCAGAAAAATATAACCCCCGCGCGTTAAACACCCACGTGCGAACTGCTCGTCGTTTGTTTTGTTCGAGTGAGATTTCCCGCCAGCCTTGATACCTGAAGCTCTACTGCTTCTTTCTTTGCAGTGACGTGACGCACTTTCTCCCTCATCTCTTGGGGGTTTCTTCTCTTCTCATTGTTCTCTCTATCTCGTTCTTTTTTTCGCTCTCGCTCTCTCTTCTTCGTTTTCTTTCTTTCGCTCTATCTCTTCGTTCTTTTTTCGCTCTCTCTCTCTTCTCTCTCGTTTCTTTCTTTCCGCTCTCTCTCTCTCTTCGTTCTCTTTCTTTCGCTCTCTTTCTCTCTCTCGTTTCTTTCTTTGCTCTTCTCTCTCTTATGTTCTTTTTTCGTCTTTTCTTCTCGTTTCTTCTTTCGCGCTTCTTTTCTACTTTCTCTCTGTTCACCTTTCTTTCGTCTCTCTTCTCTTTTTTCTCTTTTCTTTCGCTTTCTCTCTCTCGTTTCTTTCTTTCGCCTCTCTCTCTCTTTCGTTCTCTTTTTGCTCTTCTCTTCTCTCTTCTCGTTCTCTTTCTTCGCTTTCTTCTCTCTTCGTTTCTCTTTCTTCTCGCTCTCTCTCTCTCGCGTTCTTTACCTATTGTCCTTCTTATCTTCTTTCGCTCTCTCTCTCTCTTCTCGTTCTCTTCTTTCGTCAATCTCTCTTCTCATCTCTCTTCCCTTTTCTGTTTTCTCTTCCTTTCGCTGCTTCGCTTTTTTTCTTTTTCGTTTCTTTTCTTGGCTCTCTCTATCTTTTTCGTCTTTTATTCTCTCTTCGTTTTTCCTTTTTTCGTTACATTCTCCTCTTTTTCTCTTTTTCTTCGTTCTCTTTATTTCGCTTCTCTATTTCTTTCTTCTTTTTTCTTTTTTTCTTTCTTTTCTTTGCCTCTTTCTTCTTCTCGTTCCTTTTTTTGTTCTCTTCTCTTTGTTTTTTCTTTCGCTTTTTCTCTGTTTTATTTCTTGCGCTTCTTCTTCTCTTTGTTTTCTCTCTTTTTTTTTAATTCTATGTGTGTGTGTGTGTATAATTGTGAGTGCGTATTTGTGGGGTGTGTGATGTGTTGTTGTGTATTCTCTCTCTTGATTTAGTTCGTTCTGTCAATCTCTTATCTTCTCTCTCTCTCCTCTCTCTCTCTCTCTACTCTCTCTCTCTCTCTCTCTCTATTATCTTATTCTCAATAATCTATCTCTCTATTTTCGCTTTCGCATCTGCCTCCTCTTTTCGCTCTCTCTTTCATCGATCGTCCGATAGAAATTACATAATATCCAGAACAGACACTTTTATATTAATCGTAATCATTAAAACAGTTTTATTTTCACATCAATTTTTAACAATCTATACATACCGGCGTCTCGGACATGTACAGCACAGATGAAATTCTCATTTACATTATACGCCGTGAGCGTAATCGGGCGCACACCGAGTAGCTGGACTGTATGTGCGTAATACAGGATTTTTGGTTGGGGTAGAAAGGTATTTAAACGCACCGCCAGGCAACGCAGCAAACACACCAGCAAAAACATGGCATGTCAGTGAGAAACCTACAGCCTTCTATAATAGA
>NW_028234443.1:10253144-10255644 GCF_977035675.1 Penaeus japonicus
ATATATATTATAATATATATATATATATACACGATATACACACACACAACAAATATATATATATAGATTATATTATATATATATATATAGAATATATTTAATATATAATATATATATATTAATATATATATATATATATATATGTTTTCCCAGCCATATGGTATGGTCTCCCAGTGCTTGCAACCTTTTGCATTTAAAAAACTTGCTCTCACTCAAGGGGAAAGTTTTTCAATCTGCTGGTCCTTCAGTACTTCAGCTTCAACCATTTTAGTCCTTCGTTCTGAAACCTCACCTCTTTCCACTTTTTCTTTCACTTCATCACATCCTACCAAACCACCATTCGATGTTTTGTTTGGACTATAACTGATTAATTTTGATTTTGACTATATAACACGGTCCTCTACCACTACTTTACAATCAATAACCTCTTATATAATCCACCTATGTGCACTTTCCTCCACTCTTGTACATGTTCTCATCATGACCCTGTTGCTCCAACTTTCTAGATAAATACGAACCCCCATTTATCAATGTAAATTGCGCTTTTTTTTTTTAGTACAACCAAAATCCATTCTTTGGTTCCAAGTCGTTTTTATCCTCTGCCTTCTGCTATCCTTGTCCCCGAGGCCACCCTACCTTATAGTCCCAATTTTTATTCCCCAATTATTTAATTTTTATACGATCCCCCCTCCCCCCCCTCCCCTCTCCCCTCTCCCCCCCCCCCTCCTCACCCCCCCACCTTCCCCCTCCCCCCACACGTTTTTCCTCGAACCTCCATATTGCCCATCATTGCGGAATTCCCTCCCATCCTTCAGGTTAATCCATGATCCTCCCAGAAACTTGCTTCCTGCTCTTTTATTACATAACGCTTTTCTTTCTTCTGCTTTTATTCATAATTCTTTCACTTCTCTTTTTATTACATAACTCTTCCTCTCTTTTATTACATAACTCTTTCTTCTCTTTTATTCATAATTCTTCCTTCTCTTTTATTACACAATTCTTCCTTCTCTTTTATTACACAATTCTTCCTTCTCTTTTATTACACAATTCTTCCTTCTCTTTTATTACACAATTCTTCCTTCTCTTTTATTACACAATTCTTCCTTCTCTTTTATTACACAATTCTTCCTTCTCTTTTATTACATAACTCTTCCTTCTCTTTTATTACACAATTCTTCCTTCTCTTTTATTACACAATTCTTCCTTCTCTTTTATTACACAATTCTTCCTTCTCTTTTTTTTAAATATTACACCACTATTCTTCCTTCTCTTTTTATTACATAACCCCCCCTCTTCTTCTCATTTTATTACACAATTCTTCCTTCTCTTTTATTACATAATCTCTCCTTCTACTTTTATTACACAAATTTTTTTTTTTGTTTTTTGTTTTTTTTCTTCCTTCTCTTTTATTACACAATTCTTCCTCTCTTTTATTGCACAATTCTTCCTTCTCTTTTATTACACAATTCTTCCTCTCTTTTATTGCACAATTCTTCCTTCTCTTTTATTACACAATTCTTCCTCTCTTTTATTACACAATTCTTCCTCTCTTTTATTACACGATTCTTCCTTCTCTTTCATTACATAACTCCTCCTTCTCTTTTATTACACAATTCTTCCTTCTCTTTTATTCATAACTCTTCCTTCTCTTTTATTACACATTCTTCCTTCTCTTTTATTACACAATTCTTCCTTCTCTTTTATTACACAATTCTTCCTTCTCTTTTATTACACAATTCTTCCTTCTCTTTCATTACATAACTCCTCCTTCTCTTTCATTACATAACTCCTCCTTCTCTTTTATTACACAATTCTTCCTTCTCTTTTATTGCACAATTCTTCCTTCTCTTTTATTACATAACTCCTCCTTCTCTTTTATTACACAATTCTTCCTTCTCTTTTATTACACAATTCTTCCTTCTCTTTTATTACACAATTCTTCCTTCTCTTTTATTACACAATTCTTCCTTCTCTTTTATTACACAACTCCTCCTTCTCTTTTATTACATAACTCCTCCTTCTCTTTTATTACACAACCCACTTATGGCATTATTCATTATTATCCCTTCTATTTCCATCGTCACACTCCTTACTCTATCAGGGACTCTCTTCACTTCTATCACATTTTTTTTTTTTTTTTTTGTTTAGTCTTCCTTTATGATCGGCCCAACGCCATTGTCAACTGCATAATAAAAGAGCTTGACCCCCCCCCCCCACCTAGGTCTGGTCTTGTTCCCCCTCCATTTTGTCTCTTGCACACATAGTACAGCTTTTTTTTTTTTCCTCTCCATCATAACTGGAAGCTCTCTCCCTTAGGCAGTCGTAGTTCCCGCATTCAAAGTACCTGTTCTCACAACTACCTTTCTAATTTTTTCACCTCTCGCCGCTTTCCCCCTCCCCCCCCTCCCCCCCGCCTGGCGTTCCCCTCTCGTCTATTTTCTTCCTCTCTTTCCCCCCCCCCGTCCCCCTCTTCTGACATTTTACCTCTCCTTGGCTCAAC
>NW_028234443.1:10273144-10278144 GCF_977035675.1 Penaeus japonicus
AGGAAAAGAAGGAAAAAAAGAAAAGAAAGAGAAAAAAAAAAAGCAAAGGGAAAAAAAAAAAGTAAGAGGGAAAAGGACAAGAAAGGGGAAGAAAAAAAAAGAGAAAAAGAAAAAGGAAAAAAAGAGAAGGAAAAGGAAAAGGAAAAGAAAGAGAAAAAAAAAAAACCGCACAAATCCCAAAAACCATTTGTACGAGGAAACCCTAACAAAATATCAAAGACGCGGCACGAATCACCCCTATCGCTGATCAGGGGAAAACATGATGCGTGGAAGGGGCAAGCGCCTTGACCCCGCCGCCCCTTCATGTCGTGCTCCTCCGCCTCGTTGAAAAAATAAACAAACTTTTGAAAGCACAAAGGGGGAAAATTTTATTTCGGGCCCGTTCACGCAAACTGCTCAAAGGGGATTGGGAAATGTATTTTTAAAGACCAGGTCGTGATTGCATGGGCTACAGCACGGGCAAAACTTTTTTGCGTTTAATGCAATACGAACCCGGGTTTCATGCAATACAACCGGTTTTAGCAAAACGAAAATCGGCTTCCCCAAAAATAAATTGTTTTCGTGTGTTGTGTGGGTTGTGTGTGTGTGTGTGTGTGTGGGCCTCGCAAATTTTGCCGCTGGAAAAACAACCTTTGGGCGTTACCCTTTGTCAATTTTTGACAAAAAAAGCGGGATTTTCAGGAATGGGCCCCCCACTTTTATGTAACTTGACTGACCGGGAAAATCAAGCCGGGAGACCGACCCTTGGGTCGCTTGACGGGGGAGAACTTTTATTGGGTAATTAAATAAAAAACCATTTGCAAATTTTAGTCTCATATCACGGTTTAAAAATTTTTACCATGTGGAAAAAAACTAATTAAAATTAATGTTGGTGTTGGGGAATTAAAAATAATGAATTTTTTAAGTGAGTTTTTTTTTAATTTCCCCTTTAAATTCAAAAAAATTGGGGCAATGGGAGATATGAATAAAGTATAAAAAAAAAAAATATTTTATAATAACATGTTTTAAAAGGTTAAAAAAATACCAACCTACAAAGGGTGGGAGGGAGAGGGAGGGAAGAGGGGGGGAAGGGGGGGGAGAGAAGAAAGAGAGAGAGAGAGTGATTTGGGTGTGTGTGTTTTAGGGATTTTTATGTTATGTTTGTTCTGAGTGTAGGGGTTTTTGTGTGTGTATTATGAATATGTGTAGGTGTAGTGTGTGTTTTTCATTTTTGGTTTTTAAATTGGTGTGGGTTTTTTTCGTGTGTGAGTGTGAGGTTGGTTTTGTGTGAAAATGTTGTATGATGTTGCGGTGGTGTGTGGGGTTTGCATATGTGTTAATATGTTGTGAGTGTGATCTGCATGTGTAAAGCGTGTGTGTGTGTGTATGTGTGTGTTTTGCGTGTTTTTGGGGTGTGTTTTGTGTTTGTGTAATTTGTATATGCCTGTGTGGATTTGTATGTTTGAGATGTGAGCCGTGTAATGTGTGGGTTTTGGTTTTGAAAAAGTGTTTGTGTATGGGGTGTGTGTAGTAAATGTTGTATATGTATGGATATAAATAAATCTATATATATAATATATTTTATATTTATATATATAAGTATAATATAACATACATCACAAATAAAAAATAAATTTTATAAATATATATATATATATAAAATATATAAATATTAAATTATATATAATATATATAATAAATCTATATCATATATATCATTTAAAAAAATATATAAAAATATATATATAAATATATATATAAAAAAATAAATAGATAAAATAATATAAATATATAAATTATATATTTAATATAAATAAATAATTTAAATACAATATCTATATATAAATATTATAAAAAATAAAAATTATAAAATAAATAATATATATAAATATATATAAAATATATATAAAAATTATAAAAAAAAAAAATAATATAAATTATAAATATAATATAATATAATATAAATAAATATAATATAAATATATATATAAATATATATATATAACATTTATACATAAATATGTAAAGTATGTGTGTATCAAAACACACACACACACACCAAAACACACCCCCACACACACAAAATATATATAAAATATATAATATATATATATATATATATATAATATAATATATATATATATAAAAAATAAAGCATATACTTAAAACGTACACACACACACACACACACACACACACACACACCCCACCCCACCAACCCCCCAAAAAACACACACACACAATATATATATATAAAAATATATATATATTATATATATATATATATAAATGTATATGTGGGACAATTTTAAATATATATATATATATATATATATATATATAAATATAATATATATATATATAATAAACATATCATATAAATCTATATAAAAGTCTGGTGTGTGTGTGTAAATGTGTGTATATAATTAATACATATATATATATATATATTATATATATAATAATAAAATATATTTATTTATCTAATATATAATATCATCTATCTAACTAACTATCTATAATATATATATATATATAATATATATATATATATTTATATAATATATATATTTATAATATATATAATTTTATATATAAGTTAAATTTTTTATATATATATATATATATTATTTAACAAATATAAAATATATATTTTATAAATAATAAAATTTATATATATATATATATATATATATATATAATATAATATAAAATTTTTTATATATACATATATATTATATATATATATATATAATATATATAATAATATATTTATATATACATATATAAAATATATTAATATATATATATATAAATATTTATATATGTAATTTTTATATATTTATATATCTATAAAATATAAATAAACATATAAAAATATACCATAATATATATAATTTTTACACAATATATATATAATATATTATAAATAAATATATATATAAATATATATATATATATATAATATAAATAATTATATATAAATATATATATATATTAATAAAATTATTAAAAATATATAATATATATAAAATTTCATACATATATATATATATTTTTATATATATATAATAAATTTTATATATATATATATATATATATATATATAAAATATATATATTATATAAATAAATAAATATATATATAATATATATATATAATATATTATATATATATATAATATATTTATGTATTTTATATATACACACATTTTCAACACAAACACAGACATATATAAATTTATTGTATATGTATATATATAAATTATATGTATATATATTTTATTATATATATATAATATATATATATATATATATATATATAAATTATATGTATATGTATACATTTAAATATATAATAAAATATATATAAAATTTTATATATATATATATATTTATATATATATATATATAAATATATATATAAAATATATACATAAACATATAAATTAAAATATGTCGTGTTTTTGTGTTAAATGTGGGTATATATAAAAAATACCCTAAATATATATATATATATATATATCTATATAATATATATAATATATATAATAATATAATATATATTTATTTAATTATATATAAATATATATAAAATTTTATATATAATCATATATATATATATATATAAATATAAATATTTATATATATATATATATATATATATATATATAATATTAAAATAAATAAATTATATATATATATTATAAATAAATAAATAAATATATATATATATATATATATATATATATAATATAAATATATATATATATATAAAATATTTATGTATTTATATATAACCACATTTACACACACAAACACAGACATATATAAATTTATATGTATATGTATAAAATATATATAATATATTAAAAATATATATATATATATATATATATATATATTTATAAAAAATATATATATAATTTATATATATATTTAAAATGTATACATATACATATAATTATATATATATTTTATAAATATATTTTAATATATATATATTTTATATATATATATAACAATAAGTTAGGGGGGTGGGGTGTGTGTGAGTGGGAGTGTGGTGTGTGGTGAGTTTGTACGTTACTTTTTGCATATATATATATTATAATGGTACTCCAACCCCACACCCCACATATTTTAATGTATAAATGTAATTATATATAAAAAATATATATAATATAATATGTATATAAAATATATATATATATATATTTTATAATAAAATTTTATAAAATGTAAAAGAAAAATAAATATATATATCTATAAATAAAATATATATTGTATATAATATAAAATATATATAAAAAATATAGATATCTAAGTAAAATTATGTATATAAATATATAATAATATATATATAAATATATATAAATATTATGTAAAATTAAATAGTAAATATGTATATATAAAAAAATAAAAAAAAAATATATAATATATATATAAAGAAATAAATGTTTAAAATATATGAAACTATATATATGTAATATATATATATAAGTATATAATATATATATATATATATATATATATATATATATAAATTAATATATATATATATATATATATAATATATGTTTTTAAGCATATGTGTAAAACTGTATTTATATATATAAAATTTTTAAAAAATAATATATTAATATATATTTATATAAAATTTTAAAATATATATATATATATATATATAATAAAATATGTATTTATATAACATATATATGTGTATATATGGGAAAATAAAAATATATACATAAAATTTGTAAATACATATATATAAATTCATATATATATATATATATATATATATATATATATATATATAATATATAAAAATATAAATATAGTATATACATATATATACATATATTTTTATATTACATATATATATACATATATAAATATATATATACATAAATATATATATATATACAAAAATACATATATATAATATAATATAAATAATATAAAAAATAAAAATTATAATATATATATATTAATAAATATATATATTTATACATATAAAAA
>NW_028234443.1:10298144-10300644 GCF_977035675.1 Penaeus japonicus
CAGATGCACATGCTATACGTATATACATACAGTGTTTATATCTATATGTGCGTTTGTGCGTTTGTACGTGTATGTGTGTTTGTGTGTGTGTGTGAAAGGATGGGTGTGTGTGTGTGTGTGTGTGTGTGTGTGTGTGTGTGTGTGTGTGTGTGTGTGTGTGTGTGTGTGTGTGCCCCGGTTTGTTGTTCATCACGATCTGGAACAGTTTATCATGGCACTCTCTGTTTCGTGTTCTCGTTCGTGAGTTCGTGTCCGTAGCTACACTCTTGCGTAGAAGCTAATTAAGGGGCGACGATCATATTTTCGTTTTCTTTTCGTGCGTGACGTCACGTGTCTCGTTTTCTTTCCGTTAAACTTCTTGTTTTCTTTTTGAAAGTGACGTCACGCTTTTCGTTTTCTTTTCATGAATGACGTCACGCTTCCCGTTTTCTTTTCGTGAGTAACGTCATACTTCCCGTTTTCTTTTCATGTGTGACGTCACGCTTCTTGTTTTCATTGCGCAAGAGTGACGTCATGCTTCCCGTTTTCTCCTTATTTCAAATTTTGCTTCGTGAAAATGGTGATAAATTAGTTCTCGATAGTAAGTGATAGTGAAAATGACAGTGAAGGATTGTAGATAGTGAGTGATAATGAAGGAATTCTGAATAGTAAGTGATAGTGAGAATGATAGTAAAAGGTTGTAGATTGTGAATGATAGTGACAATGGCAGCAATAGGGTTGTGAACAGTGCTCGATAGTGAGAATAACAGTGAAAGGATTGCAGATAGTGAAGCATAGCGGCCAACGAAAATGATATTGCTTCTGATTGGACCGTAGATAGTGAAATGACATGCCAACCTACGCGTCAGTCAAAAGTGAGACTTCAATAATTCACTGCAAGTATAGTGAAAAGACAAAACATCCCACTGTCACTTCCCCATTATCTCAGTCACTATCACGGCGTCTCGTACAAGAGTTTCTAACTTTCGAAAAGATGAAATCATGTCATTTGTCAGTTGCTAATTATGCACGGAGAGAGAGAAAGGTAATTTGGAAGAAGGATAAAAGGTGGAGAAAATAATCTCAAATGCAGATACGCACACGTGCACACGCGTACACACACGCACGCGCACACACCCATAAAACTCGAACCAGATTACAATCGCGTATATAAATCACGCACACACATTATGTATGCATATATGCACATCGCACACGCATACATACACGCAACAAAATACGTACACATCATGTGCAAATACACACATAAGCTCATCCACACACGGACATCATAAATACATCATTATAAATACACATAAATACACATCACAATCAAACATAATGACAAACAAACATAAAGATAAACACACATACATGTACACACACACAAACGCACACACTTACTTACAAACATACAAACAAACGATCATAGAAAGACGCACGTATAAGCGTATAGTATTTAAAAAATGGTACACTAGAATATCTAGATGAACAACATAATAAAAATGATAAAAGAAAAAAAAAGAGAAAGACAGCAACAGCAAGAATAAAAGCAGAAAAAAACGAAGATGAAAAGAGAGAAAAAAAAAAAAAAAAAAGACGAAAAGAGAGAGGGAGAGAAAACGAAGATGAAAAGATGGAGAAAAAGAAAGAAAAAAAAGAAAAAATCCCCCGGCCAGGTCGTAGGCTCATCAAATTCAGATGAAAGGGAAAGTAACCTCACCCTCCCTCCCCCACCCCCCCTCTCCACCGTCCTTTCCCTTCCCTTCCCTCACGGGCTCTTGTTACCAATCAGGAGGTCACCGTCCCTCCTCCTCCTCCCCCCCTTCCCGTTTCTGTCTCTTCCCCATCTCCACTTTCCTCCCACTCGATCACCCCTTTCCTTTTTTCTCCTCTCCTCCCTTTCTCTCTCTCCCCTCCCCCCTTTCTCTCTTTCTCTCTCCTCCCTCCTTTCCTTGTCTCCCCATCTCATGTCTCTCTCTCTCTCTCTCTCTCATCTCCCTCTTTGCCTCTCCTCTCCCCTTCTCTCTCTCTCCCCCATCTCCTCTGTCTTTCTCTTCCTCCCTTCCAATATCTCTTCTTTCTGTTGGGTTCTGTCGACTTTATACCTGTTTTACAGACTTTCCTTCGCTCTCTCTTCATTTTCTCTCTTTTTCTCTATTTTCGTCTCTCTCTGTACATGCATATGTGTGTGTGTGTGTGTATGTGTGTGTGTGTTGATATATATATATATATATATATATATATATATATATATATATATATATTATATATATATATATATATTTATATATATATATTTATCTATTTATATTTATATATATATATATGTATATATAATATATATGTATGTATATATATATATATATATATATATATATATATATATATATATATATATATATATATATAGATAGATAGAGAGAGAGAGAGAGAGAGAGAGAGAGAGAGAGAGAGAGAGAGATAGGTAGACAGATAGATATGTATATATATATGTGTGTATTTATGTATGTACATATAG
>NW_028234443.1:10310644-10323144 GCF_977035675.1 Penaeus japonicus
TATATTCGATATTCAGATGATATAATCCAGGATGCAAGAACAAAAACAACAAAACAACCATATGCGGAAAAAACAAAAACAACAAAAAGAAGTATGTGAAATCAGAGTAATCCAGTTAGAGGGTTTGTTAAAATGGGCCGTTACAGAAAAAAAAAAAAAAATACATACATATATATATATATATATATATATATATATATATATATATATATATATATATATGTGTGTGTGTGTGTGTGTGTGTGTGTGTGTGTGTGTGAAGTTACATAGATCTAACATGTACCCATAGCATGAGAACTTACCTACATAACAAGCTAACAGATATTAAATCAAGTTGATGCTTAGAATGGAGTGAAATAATCCAATAAAATAATTAGAATGCCGAAAAAATCCTTGTCTAAGAATTATCGCAAAAGGTGCATGACATTAATATATGCGGACGAGTTAAAACAGATACACAAAAAAGATAAGCTAAGTGCCAAAGAAGAGAAAGAGAGGAGAAAGAGAGAGAGAGATAGGTAGAGAGATAGAGGGAATTAGATAGATAGATAGAGAGGGAAGGAGAGAGAGAGAGAGTGAGAGAGAGAGAGAGGGTGGGGGAGAGAGGGTGGGGGAGGGAGAAAGAGATAGACCGAAAGAAAGAGAGGGAGAGAGAAAATGAGATAGATAGATAGATAGTTAGATAGATAGAGAGAGAGTAAAAAAGAAAGAAGGGATAATAAAATAGAGGCCTACACAAACACACATACAAACACATAAACACAAACAAACGCAAACACGCATTATCTATTCATGATATTCTATACAGACATGGGTTTTGCATAGATATGTTGCCCCTTTCACTTAGCATGCCTTTCGTATTCAGTCTGTGATCTGACGACATAAAATGCCCCCAAGAATAACTGTATCAACAGATACATCAAGTAAACAAACGTACTTACTTCATTATACCTGTAGAGATATATTTACAAACACATAAAAACACACATAAGTATATGAATGCCACATATAAACACACATACACATACACACCACAAGAAAATGCATACTGCACAGATAAATACACACACCACAGATAAACAAACACGTACGGTACATACACATCACACACAAACATATACACACTACACATAAATACAAATAAACACACACAACCGTATACACACCACGCATAAACACACACAACCGTATACACACCACACATAAACACACACAAACGTATACACACCACACACAAACACACACAAACGTATACACACCACACACAAACACATAAACAAACAAACAAACAAACAAACCCAGCGTAACACCTGACATAAATGCATGCCTACATAAACACACAAAGGCACATAAGAGGATACATAAGAGGCCTAAGCTAAATAGAACAATCACTTTCGCTGAAGCACCTCCCTGGTCTTCAGCTAACCAGTTTCCAGAAAATGGCCGTTAACCGTTACTTGTTGCATCACCTCTCGCTTGATTTGAATCTGCGTTCTCAGGAGTAGTAATCCTACTTTGCTTAATGGTTCTCAGAAGGAAGTTTGGTGTGTGTGTGTGTGTGTGTGTGTGTGTGTGTGTGTGTGTGTGTGTGTGTGTGTGTGTGTGTGTGTGTGTGTGTGTGTGTGTGTGTTTGTTTGTTCAGAGGTGTGTGTATTTGTGTGTGTGTGTGTGTTCAGAGGTGTGTGTGTGTGTGTTGAGAGGTGTGTGTGTGGGTGTGTGTTTGTGTGTTCAGAGGTGTGTGTGTGTGTGTGTGATAAATACCAATGCATTAAACTTTTTTTTTAACACTTTCGCTTTCAGGATGAGATCATCTCCCAGAATAGGCATCACCATGACAACATTCCCGAAAGAAGGAAGTGAAAAAAAAAATCAGTTAAACAGACAAAAAGAAAAAAGAAAAACAAAAAAATAGTATCATAAAAAAAGAAAAACTTAACTGTTTTATCGAGGCCTCACCTTCACCTGTTAACGCCGTCCCGGCATCACAAACAGTGGGTCTTCAGTCACGATCTTTATAAAGCGTTCTCACATTCATTCCCAAGAGATTTTGTGTTGCTTTTGTTATTTACCTTAATTTACGTTATCATTTTGTCAGTGATTTGGCAAGTGTGAATTACATGGGGTTGTATCTATTGGACAGATTATTTTTATCATCATCGTTATTTCTATTGATTTCCTTCATTGCATCATCACCATCATTATCCATATCATTATCATACCGACTTCGAATCATCACCAACGTATCATTTTCATAACTCTAATCATTACCAATATCACAATCATCATTATAAACATCATTGTAATCAACATCATCACATCAACAATCATCACCATACTCATATTTGCATTCCGAACGCCCTTGATTGCTTCGTCTCTCACGCAGTAACATCCTTGCATGTTTTACTTCTTACCTTGGCGATGCACCCTCTGACATTTGTTGGAATATTTTCATGTGACCTTTCTATTATAAATGGTCAACTTCCTACTTGTGTGTAGTCACTAACACGTACTACCAGATGTGCTCGCACTACCAAATACATAGACTACCAGACACACACGCACTACCAGATACACCCACACTATCAGACACACTCACACTACCAGACACACTCACACTACCAGACATACATTACCAGACACACTCTACGAGACACACTCACACTACCAGACATACACATACTACAAGATACATACACTACGAGACACACACACTATCAGACAGACACTACCAGATACACCCACACTACCAGACAAACTCACACTACCAGACACACTCACACTGCCAGACACACATTACCAGACACACACTACCACACACACACTACCAGACACACACACACACTACCAGATACACTCACACTATCAGACACACACACACTACCAGACACTCACACTACCAGACAGACACACTACCAGACACACACACACTACCAGATACACACACTACGACACACACACACACTACCAGACACTCACACTACCTGACACACTCACACTACCAGACAGACACTACGAGACACACTCACACTACCAGACAGACACTACGAGACACACACACACTACCAGACACTCACACTACCAGACAGACACTACGAGACACACTCACACTACCAGACAGACACTACGAGACACACACACACTACCAGACACTCACACTACCAGACAGACACTACGAGACACACTCACACTACCAGACAGACACTACGAGACACACTCACACTACCAGACAGACACTACGAGACACACTCACTCTACCAGACAGACACACTACCTGCGTCAGACAATCTACCCATTACGTCTATCCAATAAATCACTCTCGGGACCACCATTCAAACTCTCTCTCGTCTCAGTACAATTCATCCGTATTTTAACAGCCCCTTATAAAAAGAAACCCTATTCCCTTACCACTTAATTTAGTTTATTGTTAAAAAAAGAAAAGAAAAGAAGAAGAAAAAAAATAACAACATCCTATTGATCTAACTGAATAAATTGAGAATATATTTATTTTTTCACACACATAAACACCGAAGCCAAACACTACCTAACAGTACCTAGAACGCGGAGGAAGGTCAACCGAGGAGGCACAAAGGAAGGTCGAAGCAGTAAGGTCTGGACAGACAACAGGATCTTGGCCGTTAAAGAGGAACCTTAACCAGAGACAGGGAAATAAAACAGAGGCCACAGAGGAATGAGGAGAGCCACATCCTATGGGACAGGATTCTTCGAAGTTGAGGTCACGAGCTAGTGGTCAAGTGGGTCGCAGCGTTTCTTAAAAAAAGAAAAAGAAAGAAAAAGTAAAATAATGTAAAACAGACAAAGAAAGAATACGCATAAAAGAGGAAAAGAAATATTAGTTGGCAAGGTGGATAACTTAAAAAAAAAAAAACATTTATCGTATATGACAAAGGAAGGTATAAAAAACGATTGATTATTATACAATACTGTCCAATATTGGCGCGAGGGAAATACACTAAGTTCGCGATAATAAAAGCTCGAAGAACACTGTCTTGGGACAATGGGGGAGGAAGGATTTGAGTTTCGTGGCCAAGGAACAGATGTAGAGAAGGAGGCATCGCAAGAAATTGGAGAGAGAGAAAAAGAGAGAGAGAGGGAGATAAAGAGAGTGAGAGAGACAGAGACAGAGAGGAGAGAGGAGAGAGACAGAAGTGTATATAAAGCCAGTAATTATACATGGTAGGTTAGCAAGGAAGGGTAAGGGACAAGGAACACCCATAAAGTTAAAACAGCTGTTTTACCACGGGAACGGGACGCAGAAAGACCTATTACGAAATACCAAAGGGCAGGAGATGGGGAGGAAGGCCAGGGCGTCTCAGACTATCTTCTTCGGTCTTCGGCTGACCTTCAAGGAGGGGGATGATTCCTTCCGCTTCTCGCCAAACTCGCCAAAGGTAAACTCACTTTCTCCTTCGCTTATCCTTCGTCTCCGCCTCGGAACGCAGTCTTCGCCAATTCACTTTCTCGAAGAAGGGACATGGCGAAGAATTAATTTGTCTTTGGTTTATTTATTTATTCGTCTGTTTAAGATTTATCTGGGATTAATTCTTAAAAAAATTAGAGGCTTTAGCGTTGCCTACTTTAGATTTGTATTATTGTACACATGTGCATACATGTATGTGTCTATTTGTATTATGTACATGTATCTTTTTTATTAACGGTAAACATAGAAAATCGTACATAGACAAAAAGACGGACGGATAGGTAAATAGAGACAAAAATACTGGGATAGGTGATATGTATTTGTATGCATATATATGTAACTATATATATATATATATATATATATATATATATATATATATATATATACACACACATATATTTGTGTGTCTGTGTGTGTGTGTGTGTGTGTGCGTATGTGTGTGTGTGCGTATGTGTGTGTGCGTGCGACGTGCGTGTCTGTTTATGAGTATGTATGTGATGCACATGCACACATAAACCCGCGTACACACCACGTACATCTAATCCCCTGGCCTTTATCACTCACCCATCTCATCTCCCTTCAACTCATGTCCTCACTAATCTCACGAAAAGCCTCATCTTCTCACTTCTCCCGTAGGTCTCGCTGCCCTTGACTTCCCTTGATCTTTCTTTACCTGATTAGGGAAGAGGAAGGGAGGAGGAAGGGGGGGGCAAGGGAGAGAGTGGAATGGGGAGGAAGGGAAGGGCAAGGGAGAGAGTGGAATGGGGAAGAAGGGAAGGGCAAGGGAGAGAGTGGAATGGGGAGGAAGGGAAGGGCAAGGGAGAGAGTGGAATGGGGAGGAAGGGAAGGGCAAGGGAGAGAGTGGAATGGGGAGGAAGGGAAGGGCAAGGGAGAGAGTGGAATGGGGAAGAAGGGAAGGGCAAGGGAGAGAGTGGAATGGGGAGGAAGGGAAGGGCAAGGGAGAGAGTGGAATGGGGAGGAAGGGAAGGGCAAGGGAGAGAGCGGAATGGGGAAGAAGGGAAGGGCAAGGGAGAGAGTGGAATGGGGAGGAAGGGAAGGGCAAGGGAGAGAGTGGAATGGGGAAGAAGGGAAGGGCAAGGGAGAGAATGGAATGGGGAGGAAGGGAAGGGCAAGGGAGAGAGCGGAATGGGGAGGAAGGGAAGGGCAAGGGAGAGAGTGGAATGGGGAAGAAGGGAGAGAATGAAATGGGGAGGAAGAAAGGAAGGGCATGGGAGAGAATGAAATGGGGAGGAAGGGAAGGGCAAGGGAGAGAGTGGAAGGGAAGGGCAAGGGAGAGAATGGAATGGGGAGGAAGGGAAGGGCAAGGGAGAGAGTGGAAGGGAGGAGGAAGGGAAGGGCAAGGGAGAGAGTGGAATGGGGAGGAAGGGAGAGAATGAAATGGGGAGGAAGGGAAGGGCAAGGGAGAGAGTGGAATGGGGAGGAAGGGAATAGGAAGGGAGAGAATGGAAGGGAGGAGGAAGGGAAGGGCAAGGGAGAGAATGGAATAGGGAGGAAGAGAGGGAAAGATATGGATGAGGAGGGAGAGAATAGGATGGGGAGGGAGAAAGGAAAATATATGAATGCGGAGAGAACGAGGAAAGGTAACGAGGTGGGAGAGAGGGAGGGGATAAAAGAAAGATGGAGAGAAGAGAATAGAATGAAGATGGAGAGAGGGAAATATATGAATGCGGAGAGAGAGGGAGGGAATAAAAGGAAGAGGGAGAAAAGAAGAGAAAAGGATGAAGAGGGATAGAGGGAAAGATAGGAATGAGGAGGAAGAGATGGAGATACTGGAATGAGGTGGGACTGTGGGAGGGGATAAAATGAGGGAGAAAGTAAAATGAGGAAGAACAGGAGGTAATATAATGAGGAGGGAGGGAGTAGAACGAGGAGAGAGAAAGAGAGAGAGAGAAGGAGAATAGAATGAGGAGAGGGAATGGGGGGAGGTAGGCAGAGAGAGTGAGAGAGAGAGAAGGAGAATAGAATGAGGGGAGGGAAAGGGGGGTGGTAGGTAGGTAGGTAGGTAGAGAGAGAGAGAGAGAAAGAGAGAGAGAGAGAGAAAGAAAGAGAGAGAGAAAAAAAAGAAAGAAAGAGAGAGAAAAAAAGGAAGACAAAAAAAAAAAAAAAAAAAAAAAGAGAGAGAGAGAGAAAAAGGACAAAGATGTGGAAGGAAGATGAGCATCGCGAAAAGTAAAAGTTGTTTCTCAACTTCTACTGGAGCACCACCTCCTTCCTCCCCCTCCCCCTCCCCCTCCCTCGACTTCTTCGCGCTTCTCTTCTCTCACCCTCTTCTTCCTTCTCTCTTCTCCCTCGCACTTCTCTTCTCTCACCCTCTTCCTCCTCTCCTCTCCCTCGCACTTCTCTTCCCTCACCCTCTTCCTCCTTCTCTCCTCTCCCTCACCCTCTTCCTCCTTCTCTCCTCTCCCTCACCCTCTTCCTCCTTCTCTCCTCTCCCTCACCCTCTTCCTCCTTCTCTCCTATCCCTTGCACTTCTCTTCTCTCACCCTCTTCCTCCTCTCCTCTCCCTCGCACTTCTCTTCACTCACCCTCTTCCTCCTTCTCTCCTCTCCCTCACCCTCTTCCTCCTTATCTCTTCTCCCTCACCCTTTTCCTCGCACTTCTCTTCTCTCACCCTCTTCCTCCTTCTCTCCTCTCCCTCACCCTTTTCCTCGCACTTCTCTTCTCTCATCCTCTTCCTCCTTCTCTCCTCTCCCTCACCCTCTTCCTCCTTCTCTCCTCTCCCTCACCCTCTTCCTCGCACTTCTCTTCTCTCACTCTCTTCCACCTTCTCTCCTCTCCCTCACCCTCTTCCTCCCATTTCTCTCTCCGCTCCATCTCTCTCCCTCTCCTTCTCCACCACTTCTTCTTTCCCTCCTCTCTCCTTTCCGTCCCTTCCTCTTCCCCCGCCTCCCCATCCCTCCCTCCCTTTCTCCTCCACCTCTTTCTCCTCCCCTTTCTTTCTCCGCCTCTACTTTCCCATCTTCCTTTCCCCTCCCTTTCTCCTCCTCCTCTCTCCCCCTTCCTATTCCCCCACCACCCCTTCTCCGCCTTTTCCTCTTTCCCCGCCTTCCCACCCCTCTCCTTCTCCTACTCTTTCTCTTCCCCCCCTTCTCCCTTCTTCTCACCTCTTCCCCTTCCTCCCCCTCCCCTTCCCCTCCTCACCACCGTGTCCCAAACAGGCCTTGGTTGAACCATTCACTCACCAACCTAATGTGTTGGGTTTCCTGCCGGAGGGTTTAGGGAAGGGGAGAGGAGGAAGAGGAGGAGGAGGAGAAGGAGGAGGAGGAGGACGAGGAGGAGGAGGAGGAGGAGGAGGAGGAGGAGGAGGTGGTGGTAGTAGTGGTGGTGGTGGAAGAGGAGGAAGAGGAGGAGGAGGTGGTGGTGGTGTAGGAGGAGGAGGAAGAGGAGGAGGAAGAGGAAGAGGAAGAGAAAGAGGAAGAGGAGGAGGAAGAGGTGGTAGTGGTGGTGGTGGTGGAGGAGTCAAGGGGGGAGGAGGAGGAGGAAGAGGGGGGGGTGACTTCAAGCAGAGGGATGTTGTAATTTAAGTCATAATGTGTTTCGTATGGTTGGCTTATTCTTCGAGGAGTCCATGTTATGCTGAGTTTGCTGTATTCTTGGGTATGGTGATGAATATAGTGTAATGAGTATTGCGCGATTGAAAAAATGAAATGACTGTAAGTTTTAATTGCATCCTGATTACAAGCTTTTTTTTTTCTAATTGGTGATTTTGTTGATGTTTCATTAATAGTGACACTTTTGGTATGATTTTATTTTATTTTTTATTACTAATCTTTTCATAATAAACTTTTCCTTTCTTGTGTGTGTGTGTGTGTACGTCTGTGTGTATGTGTGTGTGTGTACGTATGTATGTGTGTGTGACTTTTCTTCTTCTGATGCATATGCAATCCTGACAAACACGCGGAATAACTGCAGCAGAAGTCAAACAATCAAGCTATCCCTATTTGGAAACACAAACGACAAACAAATAGAGTCTCCCCATCAAGTGCATGCAAATGCCACATTCTGCTACTTGAAGAGAGTGAAACCATTATGTAACGGTACAGAGACACGCAATAGGTTATTCTCCTCATAGATCTGTGTGAGCAGGCAGTTGCCAAGTATCATTTCTAAAGAGCCATGGAGAACTCTTATACACACATTCACACACGCACGTTCATAAACACACACACACATACACACACACCTACACACATATATAGGGATAAACACACACACACACACACACTAACACACACATACATGGACACACACAAACAAGCAAACACACACTATTCCTATTCAGATACCTATAACCGTTTCCAATTAGCGTAACAAAAAATACTCTTGAACGATAGTTCAATGAATGTGTTTTTTTCTGCGTAATTAGAATTCTAATCGCGTATTGAGAGCAGTTGCAACGGCAGTCACACCTTGCAACGTCAAAATAATTGCATTCATGTCGCAGCCTCTGGTGTTGTGATTGTTTCCATGTTTAGAGAATATTGACATGGCCTTCTTACAAAAGGTACATCAGCACGTCATATATATTTCTTAAGAAAAGGTCATATCTACGAAGACCAAAAATACAAAGAAAGAGAAAGAATATATATATATTGGGAAATAACGTGCAGGCTTGGCTTTAAGAGAATCAACCCTTTCGGTGTAAAGGAATAACCTTTTTTGTATTCTCTCTTCCTTGTTTTTGGGGAAAAATCGCATAGAAAATGAACCTGTCTGAGCCTGCCTTTCACTCGCTCAGTTTACACTGCGAAAAAAAGGAAGATAAAACGGCATATCGTCAGAGAGAGAGAGAGAAAGAGAGAGAGAGAGAGAGAGAGAGAGAGAGAGAGAGAGAGAGAGAGAGAGAGAGAGAGAGAGAAAGAGAGAGAGAGAGAGAGAGAGAGAAAGAGAGAGAGAGAAAGAGAGAGAGAGAGAGAGAGAGAGAGAGAGAGAGAGAGAGAGTGAGAGAAAGAGAAAGAGAAAGAGAGAGAGAGAGAGAGAGAAAGAGAGAGAAAGAGAGAGAGAGAGAGAGAGAGAGAGAGACATACAGTCGAAAACGTGGCTATATGTTTATATTACAAATGGCGGGAAGATATTTATTCTTTTAGCGTTCAAATCACTTATTGTGCTACTTCACGCAGTCCCATTAAGAGATACACTTCATCACATGCCATCAGTACCACCACAAACCTAATATAAATAACCTAAGATAACACAACGCTTCAAAAAAACAACACAACTGAACAAACAAGATGAAACTTTCAGGAAAATCTAAGAATCGAGATACCCTTTTCCCCATACAACAAAAGCCTAATACAATCCAAAGAAACCTCCATAAACCTCAGATAAGTCACCTAATAACAACAGAATGAAAACAAATAACAAAAACATCATTTAGTCACTCTTTCCCTCCTTACCCCCCCCCCCCCATAAATATTCAGTAGTGTCATCAGGTCAAATCAACAAGCGAGCTGAGCCGTTAGACCGGTACCCGCAACACAGTACACTGACTTCATGGGTCACTAACCTAATCTTTATGGCAAAACCTGATTTTCTAACTATGCTTGTTAGCGTCTCTCTTGTTGTTAGATGTACTTAGGATGGGAGTGATTGTCTGTTTATGTTCATTCAACATTTGTTTATCCGTTGTTGTTATTAGTTTCGTGATCATTGCTGTTGTTATGGTAGTTATTATCATCATTGTTATTATCATCATTATTATCATGATTGCTATCATTATTAATATCATCATTATCACTTTTTGTCACCATAATCATTATCGTCAAAATTTATATAATTGATAGTAATAATTGCAGCATTATGCTATTGTCCTTGGTTCTTCATTTGACAAAATCAGCTGGTTTGGGTAACCGTTATTTTTTTAGTAGACTTATAGCTTCTTCCTCTTGTGTTTTATTCTCTATTCGCTTCCTCCTCCTCCTTCCTCGTCTTCTTCTTCTCCTTTCTTGTATTTTTCTTGATCTTACTCTACCTCTTCTCGTTTTTGTTCTTGTTTTGTTGTTATTGTTGTTCCTTCCCCTCCTCCTCCTCCTCCTCCTCCTCCTCCTGCTCCTCCTCCCCTTCTTCCTTTTCCTTCTTCTTTCCCTTCTATCCCTTCTCCTTCTTGGAGTGACAAGGAAAAATTTTGAAAGTGACTTTGTGTTGCAACTTCAACAATGATAACCCAATCCTGAATCAGAAAGAATACTTTGTCACTGACGGATTTATATAACGGTACTTTCTTGCAGCAATGCAATGGTCTATGCTAACAAATAAAGGTAAACAAATACACGGACAAATAAATTTAATTAGATAGACTAATAGGTTAGTATACAAACAAACTAATGGATAAATAGATAGTAAAAAAAGATTGTGAATTAATAGATAAATGAGAAAATCAAGGAAAAGACAAACGAGCAAATAAGAAAAAGATTGGATAAAGGAAAATGCAAAAATAAAATTGAATAAATGAATTATGATAAGGAATTTATAGGCATATAAATAAAACAATTATGATGATGGATAGTCATGATAATGATGATCATGGTGATAATAATAATGATAGTAAAGATAATAGCTATAATGATAATGATAATGAGGATGATCACCATGACAATGATGATAATGATAATAATTATATTAATGAGGATGATAGTAATAATGATAATAATAATAATGATAACTATTATGATAATAATAATAATGATAATATTGATAATTTGATAATCATCAAGAATAATAATTATCATTATTATTACCACTATAATAACAATAATGATGATAACAATTACCATAATGAGAAAAAAAAGTTAATCATAATATCAATACTAAAAATAACACTAACATTAACACACACAATAAACATATACGAAACACCCCTACTACCTTAGCAAATGCTAATTATAAAGTTCAAAACATGAACTCATGACCTATTTGCCCTCAATAAAGAAGAAAAAAAATAGACCTATCTTAATAAATCAGCCGAGATAGACTACTGCCTATGACGACATACACGCGAAACGGCTAAGTTTGCGTAACGTTGTAGCAGCGGAAGATGAGGTAATGTTACAACGGAGGGGGGGGGGACGTGTGTGTGTTTGTGTGTGTGCGTGTGTGTGTGTGGTAGAAATAGTAGGTAGTGTTGGAAGGAGGGGAGGGGGTAGTGTGTGTGTGTTTGTGTGTGTGTGGTAGAAATAGTAGGTAGTGTTGGAGGGTGGGGGGGGGGGGGTGTGTGTGTGTTTGTGTGTTTGCTTGTGTTTGTGTGTGTGTGTGTGGTAGAAATAGTAGGTAGTGTTGGAGGGTGGGGGGGGGGGGTAGTTTGTGTGTGTTTGTGTTTGTGTGTTTGCTTGTGTTTGTGTGTGTGTGTGTGTGGTAGAAATAGTAGGTAGTGTTGAAGGGGGGGGGGTAGTTTGTGTTTGTGTGTTTGCTTGTGTTTGTGTGTGTGTGTTAGAAGTAGTAGGTAGCGTTGGAAGGATGGGGGGGGGGGGAGTAGTGTGTGTGTGTTTGTGTCTGTGTGTGTGTGTGTGTGTGTTTGTTTGTGTTTGTGTGTGGTAGAAGTAGTAGGTAGTGTTGGAGGGGGGGGGGGGTAGTGTGTGTGTGTTGAATGAGTTGCATAAAAGGTTATACCGCTGCAATTAGTTTTATTTTGATCTTCATCATTTTCATTACCATTGATATTTTTATCATTATCATTATTATCATTATCATTGATATTATTATCATTATCATTGTTGTTATTCTTACTTTTATTGTTGTTTTCGTTATTAGTGTAATCATTATTATTGTTATAATCATTATTACTATTCTTATCATTACCATTGTTATTACTATTGTCATTATCATTAATATAACAGAGAGAGAGGGGGGGTATGGTAATTGTAATGATGATAATCGTAACAATGAAAAGAACGATAATGATAATAATGAAAGACATGACAACAGAAAAAAAAAATCATTATATCAACGATAATAAAAGCAAAGCAAACCAAAACAGAACAACAACAACAACAAAAATAATTGCAGAACAATGCAGTTACACAAACAACAACAATTACCATTA
>NW_028234443.1:10330644-10340644 GCF_977035675.1 Penaeus japonicus
GGGAGAAGGAGGAGGAAAAAGAGGAGGAAGAGAGAGCGAAGAAGAGGAAGACAAGAAGGAAGGAAGAAGGAGGAGGAGGAAGAAGAAGAGGAAGGGAGAGCGAAGAAGAAGAAGACGAGAAGTAGGATAGAAGGAGGAGGAATAAGGGAGGAGGAAGAGGAAGGAGAGAGAGTGAGAGAAGGGGAGGAGAGGAGGAGGAAGGAAGGGTGCGTAGCTACCCCATGACGAAACGCAGTTCGAAAAGTTCTCGTTTAGGAGTGAGACAGGAGTGGGGCGGCGTTTCATCACTCCTCACAATGGGGGTATGAGGAGAGACGGGGTGGGGGGAGAGGGGGAGGGGGCGAGTGGAGAAAGGGAGGGGTAAGCATAAGGGTTGAGGGCGGGGTGGAAGGAGAGGGGAGGGGAGGGGAGAAAGGGAGGGGTACGCAGAAGGGTTGTGGGCGGGTTGGAAGGAGAGAGGGGAGGGGAGGGGAGAAAGGGAGGGGTAAGCAGAAGGGTTGTGGGCGGGGTGGAAGGAGAGAGGGGGGGAGGGGGAGAGTGGAGAAAGGGAGGGGTACGCAGAAGGGTTGTGGGCGGGGTGGAAGGAGAGAGGGGGGGGGAGGGGAGGGGAGGGGAGAAAAGGGAGTAGGTTGAGTCTACGGTCTTGAGTAATGCTTCCGGAGAGCGTCTGTCATACGTCATAGCGAAGACTCTGTACTTTTTAAGACTTTTGTAAGTTTTAAAATGTCTTGTCAAGGTTATGATGGTTTCCTCCTGAGAGAGAGAGAGAGAGAGAGAGAGAGAGAGAGAGAGAGAGAGAGAGAGAGAGAGAGAGAGAGAGAGAGAGAGAGAGAGAGAGAGAGAGAGAGAGTATGTGTGTGTGTGTGAGAGAGAAAGAGAGAGAGAGAGAGAGTATATGTGTGTGTGAGAGAGAGAGAGAGAGAGAAAGAGAGAGAGAGAGAGAGGGAGAGAAAGAGAAAGAAAGAAAAAAAGAAAGAGAAATAGTCTTCAATCATCACTTACTGACCTACCAAGTGTTCTAAAAAAAAGACAGTAAGAAAATATAAAGGGAAAAAATAAAAATAAAAAGAGAGAAACACTCTACCCATACGAACTTTCCAAGACGTTAAATGCCGTTAACGGGTCGGGTTTACCTGGGAATTAAACTTTCACCTGTACTAATTACAATGTCGTTTGAATGACATTTCCTGGCAACTACAACTGTTTGGAAGCCTTGACCATTACCTTCTGGATGATTTTTCTTCTCTCTTTCTCTCTTCCTCTTTCTCTCTCTCTCTCTCTCTCTGTCTGCCTATCTGTATCTCTCTCTCTCTCTCTATTTCTCTTTCTCTCTCTCTCTATTTCTCTTTCTCTCTCTCTCTCTCTCTGTATGTGTGCGTGTCTAAGTATGCGTGACCACTTACCACAGACTCTTTCTCACCTTCGACGCTCAGCTTCTCTATCTCTCTCTCTCTCTCTCTCTCTCTCTCTCTCTCTCTCTCTCTCTCTCTCTCTCTCTCTCTTTCCTTAACGCTCTTCGGATTATCGTTTAAGGTCGTATCGTCATGGCTTCCTGGTTTATTTTTTACAATTTATTTCGATATACAAAAAAAAAAGAAGAATACAGTTTTCTCTCTCCCTCCCTCTTTCTTTTTCTCTGTCTCCCTCCCTCCTTCCCCCCTCTCCCTCTCTCTTCTCTCTCTGTCTACCTCCTGACCCCCCTCCCCCTTCTCCCTCCCTCTCTCTCTCTCTCTCTCTCTTCTCTCTCTGTCTACCTCCGAACCCCCCTCTCCCCCCCTCTCTCTCCCTCTCTTCTCTCTGTCTACCTCCTAACCCCCCCCCCCTCTGTCCCTCCCTTCTCTCTCTTCTCTCTGTCTCTCTCTCTCTTCTCTCTGTCTCTCTCTCTCTCCCTCTCTCTCTTCTCTCTCTCTCTCTGTCTCTGTCTCACTCTCTCTCTATCTCTCTCTCTCTCTCTGTCTCACACACTCTCTCTCTCTCTCTCATTCTCTCTCTGTCACACACACACACTCTCTCTCTCTCACTCTGAGTTCGTCTTCGTCACCTTCTTCAGCGTGTCGTGCGAAAAAGCATTCACGGTCACATTTTCGTAATTCGACATGGTTTCCTAACGGTTCTTCTTCAGTTCTCTTCTAACCTAAATGACAAAAAAGTAAGATGATACAGAATAGAATAAAAAAAATAGTCATGTACTTTACGGATATGAATGGTAAATAACCTTAATCTTTTTTTTTTCTCTCTGTCTCTCTCTCTCTCTATCTATCTATGTATCTCTCTCTCTCTCTCTATCTATCTATGTATCTCTCTCTCTCTATCTATCTCTCTCTCCTTCTCTTCCTCTCATTTCTCCCTTCCTTCCTCCTTCGTCTCTCCCCCTCCCTCCCTCCCTCCCCCTCTCGAACAAACAAGACCGCACAGACATGCCTGTGACGGGGAAATAATACCTTTTTCCCACGCATCGTGTTCATGTCATTTCCTTTCGTTCATCCTCCATACGTGAGCGCGTTAGTCTGCGTGACTCAACGGGAATGGACAATGTCAAGTGATAAAAATGGGGTCGTGAACACTGCAAAGGAACAGCCTCACGTTTGCCAGGTAAATATTGCAGTCGAAACTATCTCTCGTGCGTTCTTCTTTTTTTTTTTCTTTTTTTTTTTTATTAGATTTCATTGTGTTCTTTAGTCCTAGAGCTTTGTGTTATATCTCTAGTGTTCTTAAATCCTGGAGCTTTTTTTTTATATATATTTTTGTGTTCTTAAGTCCTATAGCTTTGTGTTATATCTCTAGTGTTCTTTAATACTACAGCTTTTTTTGTTATATTTTTGTGTTCTTAAGTCCGAGAGCTTTGTGTTATATCTCTAGTGTTCTTAAATCATAGAGCTTTTTTTATATATAATATTGTGATCTTAAGTCCTATAGCTTTGTGTTATATCTCTCGTGTTCCTAAATCCTGGAGCTTTTTTGTTATATTTTTTTGTGTTCTTAAGTCCTAGAGCTTTGTGTTATATCTCTAGTGCTCTTAAATCATAGAGCTTTTTTGTTACAACTCCTGTGTTCTGAAGTTCTAGAACTTTGTGTTATATCTTGAGTGCTCTTAAACTCAAGAGCTTTGTGTTATAAGTCCTATGTTCAGAAGTCCTTAAAGCTTTGTGTTATAAGTATTGTGTTTTTAAATTCTAAAGCTTTGCGTTAGATATCTTGTGATCTTAATTCCTAGATATTTGTGTTATGTCTGATCATTATATATATATATATATATATATATATATATATATATATATATATATATATTTTTTTTTTTTTTTTTTTTTTTTTTTTTTTATTAAATCTTCGTTTTAGAGCCTATCACTATCTATAGTCTGTTATGAATTATTGTTTTCATAAATCTTTATTTGATTTCGCTAGTTGCTAAGATGCTGCTGCATGTACTTCCATTTATTTTTTTTGCAGTATTTCATATATCTCTTTCATTTTCTCTCTCTCTTAATATATTTATCAATGTACCTATCTATGAATATATGTGCATGTGTTTGTGTGTGTGTGCGTGTGTGTGTGTGTGTGTGTGTGTGTGTGTGTGTGTGTGTGTGTGTGTGTGTGTGTGTGTGTGTGTGTGTGTGTGTGTGTGTGTGTGAAGCGTGAATGTGTATGTATCCACCAGTTAAAAGAAAAATAAAGGAAAAAAGTTTATTGCCATAGAGAGTATAATTAAAGTGTGTGAAGGTGTTAATGCAAGTAAGTATATGGGCCACCTTAAAAAAAAAAAAAAAAAAAAAAAAAAAAGGATTATATAAATAGAAAATATGATTAACAAACGACCCTCCAACCACCCCGTTAAGCCTCAAAGACTTCCGTGATTTATAATTTTCCTCCAAAAGGTCTTTGTCCGAGACGAGATTCAATGAACCTTCAGGTGAAACTTGGCACGAAAAGTTTCATTCACGTGTCCGTTAACATCACGTTATTCGAACAAAAGACAAGTGGCGTGTGAATTGTCTTCTTTGTGCGAATATCTCTTGGTTGTGTGTATGAGATTGTGAAACGAGGTATGGTTGACTATACTGTGTATGGTGAGGGTATTTTTCGTGGTAGTGATAGTGATGGTGAGAGTGAGGGTGATGGTGATGGTGAGGGTTGAGAGATTGATGATTTTGATAATGGTATTGCAGTAATAAAGGTGTTATATATATATATATATATATATATATATATATATATATATATATATATATATAAAAGGGGTGTTTTCATTACTTGAATAAACAAATTTGAAGGTGAAATTCTGTGAGATTCTTCATTATGGAGGTAATCATCATGTTATTCATGATTATTACGCTAACCTGTAACGATCTCACCTGTATGTGAGAGAGATAGATAGATGGAGAGAGAGAGATAGATAGATAGATAGAGAGAGAGAAGAAGAAGAAGAAGAAGAAGAAGAAAGAGGTAGAGAAAGAGTGAGAGAGGAAATGGAGCAATAAATAATTACATAATTGTGTAATATATCCATCCTTGGGGCAGTATTTAAGGACACACCCCGCACTTAGAACATACTGAACAATGGTCAGCATATGGGCAAAGGGCGGGTCTCAGCCCTATATCAGGAAAAAAAATTGTAAGGAAAAAATAAAACGTATGGTAGGATATTGTTCCGTGTATGGTGGGTTTTCCTGTTATTTCATCAACATGTCAGAGTGATTTACTATTTACTTAGGATGTATTAGTGTATAAAATAACAATAAACAGTAGGATATGTTTTCTCTTCCTGCCGTCTCATCAACACGTTAGATTATTTTTCTCTTCATTCATTCATGCATCAGTTCGTGAAAAAAGAAAAGTGGTTCACCAAGAGGCAATAAGACACGCCCTCTCGTGTTGATGTCTTGCAATTGCGACTCCTCTCCTGGGTCACTGAGTACGACATTTGGCTTGCTGAGGAGAACCGAAGCAAGAACTCGTTGGCCGTGAAGTGGGAAAATACCCTGACATTGACTGCAAGTTGAAGTTGAAGTTCTCCTGACGAAACTTCGCTGTATGAACTTGTGGGTTGTAGGTTCTTCACTCTGTTTGGATGGACACTGGGCTAGCGCGCGTTTCGGTTCTATTTCGTGGCCTTGTGTTCCTATATATACGTACGCAAACAGAGGGTTGACTTGTTGGCCTTGCCGGGAGTCTAGTGTGTTTTTTTTTTCTTTTTTTCCTTTTTTTTCGGTCTATTCATTATATGTAATTTTTTTTTAATGTCCTTGTTTTTTTTAGCAGATGTGATTTAACCCATGTTCATCGGTCTAATGTCTGGACGATGAAGTTATTAGTTTGTTATACATGTTCGTATGCTTAGGCTTACATCAGAAAGATGAGAATTGGTTTAAACTGTTATTAAAAGCATACAAACACACGAAATTCTCTCTATACACGTTGAGATAATACACCTACCAGGACGTTATATACACGAACATGAACAACACAAGCGAACCCTCTAGTTTATAAGGAGTTTGATTCTGTCGCATTAACCGACTGATCCGACTGACAAGAAACCGGTCGACCTTGTTCGATTCGCTTTTGTTTTTTCCTTGCATTTCAAAGTATCTCGCGGTGTGTGTTCCTCAGTGTGCCTCTAGATACGCACAGGCAATAAAGTCAAAGTCAAAGTAATCTAGAACGCAGGCACGCAAAAGGAGAGCGCAAATGTAGGTACGAACTGTGGAATGAATGAAATTTTACTTAAACCTACATGCTTGTACTTATGCTTATACGTGTTATTGTAAGAGTATTTTACGTATTCATAATTGCTTATACTTTATCTACTTGAAATTATACATACTTATCTCTCTAATGATGAGTAATTACATCCACCTGAATATAAATCTGTTTATCTACCAGATTATCAATCCATACACAGCATATCTACGTAACAATCACAACACCTACTCACTGACGTATTTCAAATCGTCTGTCGAACTGCCACCTTATCCTTTGACCCATTCCCTCTAGAAGTTTGCCTAAGGACTCCTCTATTGAAGGACTCAAGGATATCCCTTCTGGAGCTCTAATATTGTCGTTACGCCCTCGTCTAAAGCGAAGTCCTTCCTCGGTCCAGCTTGGGGGACACGAACGCTCCTTTTTTTGCATGTGAGGCAAGCACTAAACCACTGAGCTACACCGGTGGGTCGAGATTCTGTGGTTATCTGCCTTTTATTACGGCTTTCCATTCGTAGAGGGTTTTATATTTGTGGATCTTGGAATTGAAATGGAAAGGGAGAGGGGGGGAGGGAGAGGAAGAGAGAGAGAGAGAGAGAGAGAGAGAGAGAGAGAGAGAGAGAGAGAGAGAGAGAGAGAGAGAGAGAGAGAGAGAGAGAGAATATGAAGAAAGAAAGAAAAAAAAGAGAGAAAGATATAGAAGAAAGAAAGAAAGAGAAATAGAGAGTGGGAGAGATCATAGAAAGAGAGAGGAGAGATAATAGAAAGAGAGAGAGAGAGACGGATAAGAGAGAGACAGAGAGAGAGAGAGAGAGAGAGAGAGAGAAACAAAGAGGGGATAGAAAGAGAGAAAGAAGAAAGAGAGGGAATAGAAAGAGAAAGAGAGAGAGAAGAAAGAGAGATAGAGATAGATAGACAGAGAGAAAGAGAGAAGAAAGAAAGAGAGAGAGAGAGAAGAAAGAGATATAGATAGATAAATAGTTAGAGAGAGAGAGAGAGAGAAAGTCACCTTTAAAGCAGACACAAAGGCAATGAAGGAGACAAAGCGAAAGCAGAATGTTGTCTTTGAACTTCTCATTGTCTGGAGACAAAAGAAAAGAGATAAGAAAAAAAAAAGATAGACAAGAAGACACGAAGGCATAGAAATAGAATAAGAGAGGAAGAAGAAGAAAAGAAGAATATGGGGTAAAATATATGTAAAAATGGAAAAAAGTTGGCTTCTATCTTTCTCTCTCTTTGAATATATATATATATATATATATATATTTATACATATATATATATATATATATATATATATATATATATATATATATATCTGTTTCTCTCTCTCTCCCTCTCCCTCAATCCTCTTCTTCTTCCTCTCTTCCTCAGTCACCCCTCACCCTCCCTCCCTCTATTCTTTACCCTCTTCTTACCTCCCTCAGTCACCCCTTCTCTCCATCCCTCCCTTCCTTTCCCTCTGTCCCTACTTCCCTCCTTTCCTCCCTCCCTCAGCCTCTCCCTCCCTACACCAGACACCCCCCCCCACCCTGTGTCAGTCACCTCCCTATTTCTCCATCTCTCCATTCATCCCTCTCTCCCTCTCCTTCCATTGTTCCCTCCTTCAGTTGCCCTCCCTCCCTCAGACATCCAAAGGGCAAGCAACTTTCCCCACGAGGTAAATGTATTAGGCCCCTCCTCCCCCACTCCCACCCCTCCCTTAGTCTATCCCCTGTGTCTCCTCCCCACCCCTCTTCCCCCCTCTTGTCCTGGCTTTCCCTTTCCAATCTCACTTTCACTCCATCACCTTTTTATCACTTACTCGAGTTTCTATTATTTGTATATTTTTTCTTTCTTTTTTGGATTTTATATGTATTTTGTATTTTTTTTCTTATGTAGATTTATTGAGTCTGTATCTGTGTCCTTTTGATTATTTATATTTGTTGAAATTCATTCATATATTTATTCATTCATTTGTAGTTGTGGTAGTCGTGTCAATAATGGTATATATATATATATATATATATATATATATATATATATATATATATATAGATAGATAGATAGATAGATAGTTAGATAACATGTATGGTGTATCTGCAGTGCTAAATTTTATTAAAGTTTTATCTCCAGGGATACATGAACGAAGGGGAGTCACAGAGGGTACGCCATAATTCTCTCGTATGAAAAAGCATCATCTTTACCTTCAGCATTACCAACGCAAATACTAACAAATCCCATACATCTTTTTATTTTTTAATTATTTTTTCTTGTCTTTTGCTTGTCTCCTTATACATCCAGTTATTCATTTATCATGACAAACTTTCCATCAGAATCGTCATGATATATTTCAACATTTCAACCCCGGATATAACAACGTCTGAGATTATATCTAAAGAGTGTCTTCGATCCAGTCTCGTGGGCGTGCGAGGGCGTGCAAGGGCGGGGATCCACAGGGGCGTATGACCTGTTCAGAGGACGCGCCTATAACACATGACCTGACTGCGACCTAAGACACGCTTTCTGGGTAATATGCAAAGGAAGATTCTTGTGTGTTTAGAAAGTCCTCTTTTGATGGATCGATTTTTTTTTCTGTTTTACATGTACTGGATTTTCTTTTCTGCACTTTCATTTTCTTGCTCGTATGTATATATATATATATATATATATATATATATATATATATATATATATATATATATATGTATATGTATATATATGTGTGTGTGTGTGGATGAATTTATATGTATACATGAATATGAATATGTATGTATGCATGCATGCATGTATGTATGTATGTATGTGTATGTGTATGTATATATATATATATATATATATATATATATATATATATAGAGAGAGAGAGAGAGAGAGAGAGAGAAGGAAAGAAAGAGAAAGAGAAAGAAAGAGACAGACAGACAAATGAATATAAACATCTATATATCTATCTCCAGATCGCACGAGATGGACACAAAACAACAACAATGAACAGATAAATAAACCAAAATATAACGTACCCGAGTCACCATAAAACTCTCTATCGTAACAACCTTTCTAGAGGCGAAGCTACAGGACGAGGCAGGCAGGTAGGCAGGCAGGCTGGTAGGTAGGTAAGTTGTGCGTCACGCCATACAGGTCAGACCAGAAGACTTGGATACAACGAGTTTCAAAGGAGTGCTTCGTTGTTTTGGTTTCGCGTCTTGAAGGAAGAGATTCTTTTACGGGAATTTGTGGTTTGATGGTGAAGCTATTGATGATTCTAGTTATTTATTCATATATATTTTTTTATTATTATTTTATTTTATCTATCATTATATATATATATTTTTTTGGGGGGGGGTTGGGGGGTGGGGATGGAAGGGCTTTGTTGATAAAGGAGTGGAGATGTGTGGATGAAATAGTGGAATAAAAATGTATGAAGTATTATTATCATTATCTTATTTTAGTTTATTATTATTTTTTTTATTTTTTTTTTATTTATTTTTTTTTTTTGGGGGGGGAGGGGGGTTGTTGATAAAGGAGGAGAGGAGATGTATGGATGAAATAATGGAATAAAAATGTATGAAGTAAATGTATTGTCTGTGAATAAGTATGCATTGAGGATGTATTAAGTATGGATTAAGTATGCAGTGTAGGTATCTATGTATGCACGAAGTGTGGATTATAAGTAAAAGGGTGGACGAAATATGCACTGAGTATGGGTTTTAAGTAAAAGTACGCTGTAAGAATGGATTTTAAGTAAAAGGATGGTCTAAGTATGTAACTAGGCATGGGTTTTAAGTATGGACTATGCCTGGACTATCAGAAAACATGAGCTTTGTGTTTTGTTAATAAAGAAAAGAGGAAGAGAAGAGAAAAAGACAAAAAGGATGACCCAAAATATAGTCTAAAAAGGAGAAAAGATAAAACAAAGAACAAAAAATAAACCAAAATAAGGAAGAACGAAATTGAAAAAAAACAATGTGTTGTAAAAGAAGATGAATAAGATAAAAGAAAGAAAGAAATACACCTATAAGATAACTTCCAAAATATGTGAAACTTTAGGTTAAGTTTTCGAACTCTCGCTAACATAATTTTCCTTTTATTATCATTCCTTTCACTTATGTTATTACTAAACCCGCGGGAAAACGCTGAAAATTATTTCTGAAATAGATTTATGAAAAACAAATCGAAAAAAGGATATATAAAAATGAAAATGCAAATATAGTCATTCATATACTCACTTTTACGTATATTAAAGAAATAAAACATCGTAAACACATTCATAGCTTACAAAAATCATATCAAACCAGTATAAACAACCATATATTTATAACTCAATAAA
>NW_028234443.1:10368144-10383144 GCF_977035675.1 Penaeus japonicus
TCGTGGAAATTGTCGTTCTTAAATCATGTCCTTGCGTATACACATGTTTAGATATATAAGCACAGCACATATTCAAAGGCTCACACACACAAACGCACACACATACACAAACATTCCCAGAAATATTCCCATACACACACATACAAACACAAGACAAGTCCACACACAAACTCCTCCTCCTTTACACACACACACACACACAGACACACACACACACACACACACACTGATTACGCATATTATTTTAACCATCACACGTCCTCTCCTCTTCCCCCTCCCTCCCCCTCTCCCCCCTCCCCCGTGAAAGTGAAAGGCTTGGGTATGTGCCCTGTTATGCCTCCTTTCTCTTCTGGTACCTTCCTACTGTTTCTTTTTTTCCTTTTCTTCTTCTTTTTATTTTTCGTCTCTTTTTCTTCTCCGTTTTCTTCTTTCTCCCTTTTCTTTTTCTTCTTCGTCTTTCCCTTTCTTTCGCTTTTTTTTCTCTCATTTTTTTTCTGGTTACTCTCACTTTGATTCAGATTCGATTTTGTTTATGTTCGAATTGTGATATTAGCTTATATATATATATATATATATATATATATATATATATATATATATATATATATATATATATATATACAATTGTGTGTGTTTTCTCTCGGTTTTTGTTTATTACTGTCATTATTTTTGACGAGTCGTGTAAATTAGTTGAAAGTTGATTGTTTGGTCGATTTTACAATTAACATTAATCTCTTTAAATCATGGAATGTTTGACTTACTAAGATATATACAAATGCCATCACCAGTCCCCTTCCTTTAAGCACGACCAAACCACGAAAAAGGATTGTCTCAAGGTCTCCTCCTCTTTCTTTTTCCTTTCTTTCTATTCCATCTTCCTCCATCTCCTCCATCTACTCCATTCGCCCCCCTCCCCCACTCCTTTCTTTCTTTCTTTCAACTGTATCTTCCTCCCTTTGTCTTCCCTGTGTCTTTCAACTCCATCTCTTTTTCAACCAACCTCCAACCGCCCCTCCCCCCCTCTACCCCCTTACTCCCCTCCCCTCCCCTTGCCCTCCCTCTCCTCCCTCCCATCCCCTTGCCCTCCCTCTCCTCCCCCTCCTCTCCCTCTTTTTAACCCACCGACTCATAGCAGGTCGGGTTTCGGGCCCGTTACACTACCTGGAAAAGTGAAAGTGATCAGTAGTTACAACGCAGGTCAGCTATGATGGTGTCAGCGAAAGGAGATGGGGGGGGGGGGAGGGAAAGGGAGGGGAAGGGGGAGGGAAAGGGAGGAAGGAGGGAGGGGAAGGGAGGAAGGAGGGAGGGAGAGGGAGGAAGGATGGAAAGGGAGGGGAAGGGGGGTGAAGGGGTTGGAAAGGAGTAGAAGGGTGAAGGGGCGGAGATGAAGGTAGGGTAGGCCCGGTCAGGTAAAAGAGACAAGAGTTAGGCAAGGCGAAAGGGAAGGGAAAGGAAAGGGACGGGGGGTGGAGGTGGGGAGGATGAGGGACAAGCTCAAGAATACATAGTTAGTGGACTTCGACAAGAGAGTTTAGACTTGTTACTAGAAAGAAAAAAAAAAGAAATAAATAGGACAATATATAAAGATAGAAATATATAAACAACAAAAAGAAAAGAAAGAGGATAAGACACAAGAAAATGTACAAAGAATCCAAACATCCGAAAAGAGTCGGGAACGAGTTGATACCAAAGAAAGAAAAAAAAAAAAGGAAAAAAAAATCCAGTCATGGCAGTTCTCGACGCCAGCTGAAGACATGGCACAAACGACTCACTAGTCATGGCTAAATCACTCTGCTGTTTCACCGTGGTAGGAAGGTGGTTGTTAAATTAACACTTGTTCGACTACTTGTTAAATTCTTTGTCTTTAGATCATATAGAAAGTTCTGGTATGTTATTTTTGTCGGCTGATTTATTTAACTTTTTTTTCATTTTTGATTGCTTCAGCGATCATCGTTCTGCAATTCTTGCAATTTTGTTAAAAATCGAAAGATAACCGGGTTCTTTTGTAGTAAATCTCTCTCTTTCTCGTTCTCTCTCTCTCTCTCTCATTCTCTCTCTTTTTCTTTCTCTCTCTCTATTTCTCTCTCTCTCTCTCTCTCTCTCTCTCCCTCCCTCCCTCCCTCCCTCCCTCCCTCCCTCCCTCCCTCCCTCCCTCCTCCCCCCCCCTCCCCCTCCCCTCTCTCTCTTTCTCATTTACGACACATTCTTCTCTAAGACATCTTATTGGACTTTCCCTCCGGACGACCTCAACCGGTTTCCAGAAAAAAAACAAAAAAACAAACAAAAAACCATCGATGTCCAAACATGCGAAGGAATTTGGTCAGTTCGACTACGTATAAGATCCATGCAAATTAGGATAAAAGAGAAATACAAAAATAAGTAAATGTTAGATGATGAGTTCGTTCACATTGTTATAGATGTTTGTGGAAATTCAACATTGGATCTATACAAAACGTGTATGATTTTGGAATATACATATAGTACATGTCGTGGTTACGTGTTGCATCTAACCACATTTTAACCTACTGATCTATATAACAATGTTCTCGGGACGTTTAAAATGCCTTTCTGTTTTCTATTCATCTCAAATATTAAGAACAGGAATAGCTATAGAAGTTATAGGTATTGTATGATGTATACTTTTAAAGATTTGTTCTAGTTTTTCATTGTATCTATTTTTTTACGTTTATTTCCGCATTCATTCGTTTGTTGATGATTTAGAGTAATTATTATTTGTATCACTTTATTTAGATTTAAATTTTTACTTCGTACTAAAAATGAAGAGATTTCTGAATAAGTTACAAAAATCAGAAACTAATCACAAAAAATCAAAATTTCTCTCTCTCTTTCTATATATATATATGTATATATATATATATATATATATATATATATATATATATATATATATATATATATATCGGTTTGAAAGGGGATATGAAAGTAAAAAAAAAAGTCATTCATAAAACTCTACCGAGAAAAAGGCGTGAAGTTCTTTACCTCAGCACGTAGCACTTGGTTCACTGACCACATGTGCGACGAAATTCCTTATTTAAACGCTTTCCAATTTTTGTAACGTTTGTTTTAGGAGAGAGAGAAAACTTTCTATTTCTGTTATATATATGTGTATATATATATATATATATATATATATATATATATATATATATATATATATATATTTATATATATATATATTCAAAGTATGTTCTTGGAAAGAAGTTAAATGGAAATATGTTTGATTCAAAAGCGAAGAAAAAGAAATAGCATCGTATTAGGTTTTGGATTAGATCTGAAGCATGCGAAAGGGGGAGGGGTTTGGGGGGGGGGGGTAGGTTTTATCTTTCTCAAAAAGAAACACGAAAGAAGCAAACAGAGCGCTGTTGGCTCCACGGGTGAATGACAGCGAAGTTGCACAGGCTTTCTCCAGGTTGGTCAAGGTGCTGGAGAGAAAACCCGCGTCACACACACGCACAAACGCACACACACACACACACACACACAGAGTAACATCTACACACACACACACACACACACTAAAACACACACACACACACACAGACTAACATCCGCACCCACACACACACACACACACAGAGTAATATCTACACACACACACACACACACTAAAACACACACACACACACACACACACACACAGACTAACATCCACACCCACCCACCCACACACACACACACACACACACACACACACACACACGTACACACGCACACACACCCTATTTGTAACCGTAATTTCATAGACTTAAATCATAAAAAATGATGTTCACTGTGATATTCTTTTCGGCAGATAATAACACCAATAACTCTACACGAAAAAAGAAAACCTTGATATATCATTACAGTTATGAAAGTTATAACAATAACTCTCACGGTACAACAACGGGCTTAACAAAACCGAAACTGCACTAACTATTAAGAAAACAAACGCTCGTACTCTCACGCACATGCTGCTCCAAACTTACATGCACTTTCATGCACTTATACACTTTCAGAAACCTATTCAATTTTTTCGTTTACTATACATTCTTGGGATCTGGTACACTTCCATTTTAGATAATTTTACATTCTACATTCTCATAAAATTATACATTGTCTGGAAATTGTACATTCAGAGAGATCTATACATTCACAGAATCTTATACATCTACATTCTACATTCTCAGAAACTTATACATTGTCTGATAATTGTACATTCACAGAGATCTATACATTCACAAAATCTTATACATCCTTAGAAACATACATTCTTATCATATTATACACTCAGAACTATACAATATCTCAGCAAATTCTACATTCTTCAGAAATGTATAAAATCCTTAGAAACTTCCACAATCCCTGAAAAACTTTAAAATCTCAGAAATACATAGATTCTCAGACACTCAAACATCCTTAGAAACTCCTACAGTCTCATCAGCTGTGAGTAACTGCTTTCCCCAAAAAAGATGGCATGGATTTCTACCGGAAGTCTTTAGAGGGAAAATTGCCATCTGGGAACCACCGCCCAGGCACCCGGACTAATAGCTTGCAAAACCATCACCTTGCAAAGTCATGAATATCAATCTCCCTGTTGCTTAAACTCAAGGTTCTTCGGGGTGAGGGAACTTGGTGGAGGTAAAGAGGTTGAATAAGAGTGAATAATCCCACGATGCAAAATCTGCAATGAGCGAGATTGCATTGAATGAGATTTACAATAGCTTGCATTGTGGGAATGATCATTCTTATTCGCATTCGTTTCCTTACTTTTATTTACATTGACAAATCTTTCAGAATTATGATGTCTTGCATTATTAACACTAGCATCTTCATATTTGCAACATATTGCATTTTCGAATTAATGCTTCTCATTCACATTTATTTACATAATATATTAACAATACATTAACGAATGAGTCATTCTCATGCATAACTTTGTGAACGCTTGTTAACGAGATCAGAATCACTATATATTGCAGGAGTGAACACAGAACAGCAATATCATACATAATAGGACCCCTACTTACACATAGTTCTTTACATATTTATTAACAATATATTCATAATATCTTACATAGCTGGCCTATTAATTCTCATACATAACATGAACAATTTGTTCATAATAACAATATCTTCACAAATGCAATATCTGCCATAACAGGATATTCATAATTCCCATCCATATGTCTTTCTACACTCATGAACAATTCATTTCATAACAAACAATAATATTTTTAGAATCAATCTATCACATAACAGGATATTCATAATTCAAATTCCTAATTCTCTCTACACTCATGAACAATTTTATTTCATAACAACAATGAATCAATATATTACATAACAGGATATTCATAATTCAAATTCCCAACTCTTTCTACATTCATGAACAATGAACTCGGAACACTTGAACCTCGGAAGGTTTAATGTAAAATTTTAAACCTCACGAACCGCTCACTCTCTCTCGTCACTCGCACGTGTGTTTTGTGCACGTGTGTGACGTGTTTTCGTAACGCTGACACGACCCCTGTATCGGTCCCGGTTGAGATCTCTTGTTTGAATTTTCTTTTTCAACCTTTTTTTTTGGGGGGGGGGGAGAGGGGGTTGGAGAGGAAGTCTGTCGTTGGCTTTCGAAATTATTCGCGTTTGATCTCAGTTTTGATGTTGTTATTTAAAAGGTTTTGGATACAGATAATATGTTGATGTGTGTCTCTGCGTCTTACATATTCAAACGTATATACAAATGCACATACACGCACACACACATTCACACACACACACACACTCACACACACACTCACTTACATACACAAAAGTCAGACAAACAAATCAGACAAACAAACAAACACATCCTAAGAACTTGTTTCGCGACGAAGCTCCTCCAAGGTGACCCTTTACGCCTCCTCCCCTCCCCCCCCTCCCCCACTTTCCCATCCCATCTTCCTTGTTCTTACCTTTCTTTTCCTCTTTTGTTCCCTTCTGTTTTTGTTTTTGTTTTTTGTTTGTTTTTTTCCTCTTTCTTTTCTCTTTACTTTCTTCTGCCCTTCTCCTTCCCTTCCCTTTTTTCTCCCTTCCGCTCCTTCCTATGGGTTCTTGTCCCTCCCCTCCCCCTCCCCTCTTCCCCCACCTTACTTCCCTTCCTTTGTCCCCCCCCCATACCACCCCCACCCTCCTGCTCCTTATCCCCCCTACTTCCCTTCCACCCTCCCCCCCCTCCCCCCATATACCTTCCTACTTCCATCCCCTTAACCCCCACTGCCTTTACACCCTCCCCCTCCCTCCCCCCTCTTGCAACCCTTCAACTTCTTGCGTAGGTGACTCCCCCCCTATCCTACCCCCCACCCCCCCCCTCGCCAGCTCCCATGACCAAGCAAATACCTGTCTCCTCCTCAAGCGAAACGCCCACAACGCCCACGGATTCTTGCTCTCCCGGTGGGCGTCGCGAATGGAGGGAGAGTGAGGAAGGAGCGCGGGAGGGGGGGGGGGGGAGGTGCAACGGGCGTGATGCTTTTTCTTTGGAAAATTCTCGCGTCGGTGTTCCTGGTTTGGTGCGATTCTTTTGTTTGAGGGTTTTGGGTGGTAGTGATGTTCATTAACACACACACACACATACACACACACACACACACAACTCGACACATACACATATAAATATATATATATATATATATATATATATATATATATATATATATATATCTGTATGTATATATGTATGTATATATATATTTATGTATGCTATATATTTATATATATTATATTATATATAATATATATAATATATCATATACACATGTATCTCATGTTAATGAAGAAACTCCAAAACTTCTCTGAATAAAAACCCAACTACAATCGTATCCACACTCGTCAAATGATTTACGAAGTGTTAGTCTTATTTCACAACATGCAGCTTGCAACACGACGTTCTATAGCACGCCAGAGACTCCAGAGGGTTGCGAGAGTGAATGACCTATGTGTGTAGCGAGGCCTAATATGTGTGTCACCCTGTGCAATATGGCAATTCTACTTTGGTCTTGGGATTAGGGAGAAGAGAAGAGAAGAAAAGGGGAAGGGGAAGGGGGAGGGGGAGGGGAGGGGGAGGGAGAGGGAGAAGAAAAGGGGGAAGGGGAAGGGGAAGGAGGGGTTGGGAGAGGGAAGTAGTCAGTTGAATTGACTTATTTCATAAAGAAGAAAAGGAGGGGAAAAGACTATTAGATCGAATTAGCCTGTTTGGGGAAGAGAAGTAAGAGGATAAAGATGGGTGTGAGAGAGAAGGGGGGAGGGATGGGGTGTTACTAGAACGAACATATTTTGACGGTCTTTGTAGGAGTTACCCAGTAACCTACATTCTCACAAAATAAATAAGGATTAACCAAAACTGCAACATCTGACAGTCCTTGTCAGTTTCCAATTCGCGAATTTCTCACCATTTTTTTTTTTTTTTTAATCAATTTGCTGGGATCTATGAACCACGTTAAGTTCCAGCTGTCACCTGTGGTTCTTCCCAGCTGCTCTATTAACTGCTGGCTGTCTCTTCTCACTCGTACAGCTGTCTATTCTTAAGCTCTGTGGCAATTAACATTATGCTTAACTCAGCTTGAACTGCAGCTTAGTGTGCTTCGATGAGCTTGCATGTGTTTATGATCATTAATTTGTTAATATTGTTCTTGCTGTTGATATGATGTATTGTGTTATCATCATTATCATTACTACTATTATTATAATTATTACTACTGTTATTGTTATTATTATTGTGATTTCATTATCATTATTGTTATCATTGCTATTCTTATTCTTATCATTATTAGCACTGTTAACATTATAATTATTGTTGATAACACTGTTATTATTGCCATCATCAATATTGTTATTAGTATCAACATTATTATCAATATGATTATCATTCACATTACAATTGCCATTATTGCCGATTAATAAAGATAACCATTTGCTTAGTGGAGGAATTTAGTAATTATCTTAACAGCTTCAGTATTTATTTTCCATCTCTTCCCTTTCGTCATTATTACTAACTCTATCTCTGTTTATTCTAATTGACTTAACCTCCCTTTCCTTTCTCCCAAAACCATTATTTTCTTATAACCACTATTGCAAAATTGACTGAAAAAAAACTATTAACTATCAATTTGTAATATTTGTGTCAGCTACATTAACTCTTAATGCAGAGTGTGAAAGCACTTGATTAGAAAATAACAACTGCTCTAATGACATAATGTTGCTGGTATATAGAAATTGCACTAATGCTATTGCTAATTCTAAGAATGTAACAACCACGTCAATTGCATAACTGCTTATCAAATTCTTAGGAATTATTGAGACTATAACAACCGGTCTGAAGAGTTTAAACATATAACAACTGCTTTGATGACATAACAATGCTATTATTTCGGAACCATTCAGAATCTAACAACCTCGCTAATGACTCATGTTTAGGGAATAATGCATACATGCCATCTTGCTAATGCACGCTGCAGCTTTGCCAGCTCTTTAAGACTCATGTCTCCGTTGCGGCTCATGCTAGCATCCCGTCATGAGAAATGCGCACGCCTTGGCTTGCCTCCCGCATGACGAAACGGAGCATGGCGCGTTTGAGTCTCATTATTAACGCTTTCTCTTCCTCTCCCTCTCCCCCCCTCGCCTCGCGTACAGGTGCCCAGGAGTCCTCGATCGCTCTCGAGGGACCCGGGAACTTCGTGTGTCCTCACGAGTTCGGTTTCTACGCCCACGAAACCTCCTGCGACAAGTACTACTCGTGCGAGGCGGGCGTCCCAACCCTGAAGGTGTGCGGCAACGGCTTGGCCTTCGACAACAGCGACCCCGAGAACCTCCGAGAGAACTGCGACTACAGCTACAACGTTGATTGCGGTCTTCGCACCGAGTTCGGTACGCCAGGCGACACGGCACACGAGGCGGCGCTAACCTCACCCTGATACCGCACAGCCTGATAACCCCAACTTGATACTGCTGGACACGGGTTCACTGCAGCCTCTCACATTTGATACATCGACAAGGAAAACAAATATCTTCTAATTCCTCCCACCCCCACTCTCGGTTCTGGGAAATTTCACGGCACCCACACAGTCTGCGACACATGTCAACAAAATGGCACTGGATATAGAACTTTAATTAATTAACTGGTGGTCGGGGATCAGTGGATGTCTTCGGTGTAACGATATTGTCTTCTCTTGCACTTTCATTGTTTTGTTCTCTCTTGCACTTTCTTTTCGGTCTAATTTTTGTCACAGGTGTTGGTTATTCTCTGGTATTATCATACGACACATTTTACTCGTCATGTACGCGAGTAACCTTTCTACAGATAGCAATTTTCCGGTTTAGACAAGGTAAACACATTCACAGGTCCACGTACTGGGGTGATAGCACAGTAATAACATCTCATTCCACCACAGCAGCGGCGATCATTCAGCCTCTTAACGGGTGGCATTCTTCCATGTACCCCCCTACTCCCCCTACACACAAACCCCTATATTTCCCTCTCTAATCACGGTGATGGTTCTGGAACGGGCACAGGAATGGCTCAGAACGACATAGTCTACGAAGACTTCGTGTGCCCGAAGGAAAACGGCTTCTTCCCACACGAATACCAGTGCGACGCCTACTATAGCTGCGAGGACGGTGTTCCCGAGTTCAGGCTCTGTGGGAACGGCCTTGCCTTCGACGACACCAACGACCAGTTCGAAGATTGTAACTACATCTTCGCCATCGACTGTGGCAACCGCACTGAGCTGGGTAGGCCTAGTCCAAGCAGCAGGATGGCGGAAGGACAGAGCACCCGACGTGCCTCTTTGCTAGTCCCTCTTACTTTTGTTTTGCATGTTATCTCTGTAGTCATGATAGCGATTCGTGTCTCACTGCATGTTCTCTCCACAAAAAAGACACACAATACATAGGCTGCAAACACCATAATACAAGAAAGATAAAAAAAAAAAAAATCATCCTTTTTATTAAATATATGAATCATGAAATAGATCTGACATATGAATTTACACTCCGCCATATCCCTTCGACTCGGAATCACGGGTCAATCTAACACAACACCGTGACCCGCAGAGCCTGCCATATCCACCACCCACTGCCCCAACCTGTACGGCATCTTCCCCGATCCCGTCGACTGCTCCGTGTTCTGGTCCTGCTGGAACGGCGAGGCCTCCCGCTACGCCTGCTCCCCAGGACTCGCCTACGACAGGAAGTCTCGCGTCTGCAACTGGATCGACAACATCCCTGAGTGCAAGCAGCAGAGAGGTGAGGCCTTTTCGCGTGAATGGTCGGGCAGAAGGAGGGAATGGAATGCTAGGTGTGTGTGTGTGTGTGTGTGTGTGTGTGTGTGTGTGTGTGTGTGTGTGTGTGTGTGTGTGTGTGTGTGTGTGTGTGTGTGTGTGTGTGTGAATATACGTACACATATACATACATACATATATATATATATATATATATATATATATATATATATATATATATATATATATATATATATGCATACATAGAGAGAAAGAGAGAGAAAGTGAAAAAAACAAACAGAGAGATACAGACATAGAGAGAAAGAACGTAACGTAACGATCTCCCTTACCTTGTTCTCGTCAACCACCGCTTCCCTCCAGTACCAACCGTTCACGCCCCTCCCTCCCGCAGACGCCATGCAACAGGACTTCGTGTGCCCCGCCCCCGGAGAGCTCGTCGCCACCGGCTCCTTCTCCCGCCACGCCCACCCCGAGGACTGCCGCCAGTACTTCATCTGCATCGATGGCGTTGTGCGCGAGTATGGCTGCCCCATCGGCACCGTGTTCCAGATCGGAGACGCTGACGGTCTCGGCAAGTGCGAGGACCCCGAGTTCGTCCCAGGATGGTAAGTCGAGAGCCTATAGCGTGGTCCGTCCTCCCTCACTCTCTTCTTCTTCCTTCGGGATTAACTTGCAGTGGTTCAAGATGGCATTCCTTCACATGGGATGAACTACTTTGCCTTGTTCTTACGATGTGTGCTTGTAGGATATACGACTTGTATATCCTATCAGTAATACGTATAGATCATTACGAAGATGTTATGTCCATGAACCCATTTCCGTGTCTGATTGTATCCACTGCATGCCCCCTGGAAAAAAGACTTTTGTTATTTCTTTCAACTTTTCTATGGAAAGATCATTTAGAGAATTAATTAACATAGATATTTTCATTTTTCATCATGTTAATCATGGGTCATACTAGTGTGTGTTTTTGTCTGTTTCTTTGTTTGAAAGAACTGCCTTCAGGCTATCCTGGGCATAACCTCGCACTTGCATGTAGATGGTACAATATAGATTAGAAAGAAATATTTTTTTTAACATATCCAACATTGTCACTTCAAACCAAATTGCACATTCTAGTAACAGAGGTTGCAAAAGCGAGCTGCAGCACACTGGATACACAGGTGCATGTCCTAACTTCCAAACATTATTCACTTGTTGGTGTTACTTACGAAGGTTGGGTTATTGTGTTATCTTTGGCTCCTTGGGTAACTTCTCTGTGTTTCACGTTGGAACTCACACTTTGAGATGTCTGTGTGGTATATGTCTACATGAAACGGCTTTCATTTCTCATCCTGTTAGCTTCTTCACGTATCTTCTCGTCTCCTTCGCTCTTATTCAATAATTTTCACTCTCTCCCTCCTTCCCTCTCTCTCTCTCTCTCTCTCTCTCTCTCTCTCTCTCTCTCTCTCTCTCTCCCTCCCTCCCTCTCTCTCTCCCTCCCTCCCCTCCCTCCTCTTTCTCTCTCTCCTCCTCCTCCCTCTCTCTCCTCCTCTCTCTCCTCTCCCTCTCTCCCTCCCTCCCTCCTCCCCCCCCCCCTCTCCCTCTCTATCTCTCTCTCCTTCCCTCCCACACTCCTCTTTCTCCCTCTCTTCCTCCTTCCCTCCCACACTCCTCTTTCTCACTCTTTCAGTCGTAAACATGATCAAATACACATATACATCTTGCATGCTTGTAAAGGAAAAAGTATATTTGAATCGGATATCATAACGTTCACATACACATAACTAGTATTCCTATTAAACCCCTCCAAAACGAGTGAGGTTCTAACCCTTCAACCGGAGAACCTCACACCGAATCAGCAAACAACCCCCCCCCACCCCACCCCACTGAAAGAGCAGCCAAAGGTACCTCATAACCCAACCCCCTCCTTCCGTCCTATCCCAACCTCACACCTTGACTATGTGACTCCCATTAGCGAGGATTACTACGGAGACCTCGATCTCGCTGCCATTCGCGGAAGCCAGCTACTTCTGGGTAACCTGGGCCTCCAGAATAACGGAAATGCAGCACGGTCGCGACGCCCCTCAGCAGCAGCGGCGGTAGCAGATAGCCCTGCTGAACCCCAAGCCTAGATGTCGTGTAGGTGCCAGCCAGCCAGCTCCAACGAGACGACAGCGATCTCGGAAGACTGACTACTTTCTTTTGACTATAGATCTTGTCTTTTGTTTTGTCATTCTTATTTATTTGTTTATTTTAGTGTTTTATCTAATAACTGATCTTTGAATGGTACTTTGGTTGATTGATACTCGCTACATCGCATCATGTGTCATCTTTATACTCATAGCATTAGGCCGAGTTCAATCATGATGTCATTTGCCTGCTATTCTAGTCTAGACTATCTTGTGATGTGACACCTTTTTGTTTTTTTATTTTGTTTTGTTTATGTTTGCATGCTTTGTGTCCGTGTTAACTCAGTGAGGTAACGTACTAGTAGGTCTATATTTTTTATTTATCTGATGATTATTGTTTTCTTTTCATAATGAAATAATGTGTATACCATGATAATACCATAGTTCCCCCTCGACCAGTCATTAATTGTTCCGTTTTCTTTCTTCTTCCAGTGAGGAGTACTATGGCGACCTCGACTTGAAGGCTCTCCGTGGTCTTGGATTGTAAAATAGGATATAGCTTGTAAAATTTCGCAACATTTAAAAAAACACCTTAGATATTTTTTTATACAACCAAAAGTCTCTCGAAGTTGATCTTCATGTCTACCCCCCTCCCCCTCCCACTATACCCCGTCCCCTACCCTAATCCCTACCCCCCGTGTAGTGTAGGATTAGCTAATCGTTTTCATCCAACCCATTTTCACACTCGAGTCTGAGATTTCTAAACCCAGTGTCCATCTTGCGAAACTTTCTCATTAAAAAAAAGGAAGTTTGACCTGTATGCAACATTCGAGGTTCCTCAGCACTAACTCAGCACCATTCATTTTCGACATTAGCTGACCTACCTTCTGTCCCCCCCCCACAAACCCCCCCTCACAAACAACATTCGGCCCCCGCGCTAGTCAGGGCTTGCAACACGTTGTTGTCTTTAGCAATGTCAGCTGATAATTTTTTAAAATTGCAGATAGAAAGATAAGAAAATCTATAATTCACAAATGCGTTCCAGAAATTCCAAGTTTGTGATTTCCAGCTGAAGTATCCTTATCATGTCTCTCAGAATGTCACTGGCAGCGTGCCACTGTTGTATATTGTTAAGTTGAACAATAGTTTTAGGTATTTTGTAAATAAAGATACCCACTGAATATCTGTACTTTTTTTTAAACACCCTCTACTTTAAAGGAATATCATGATGATAATGATAGAAATAGTAAATGTGATAATAACAATGATGATGATGATAATGGTAATAATGAAGGTAATAATGATATCAATGTTGATGATAATGGTAATAATAAAGGTAATAATGATAATGATGAAGGCAATATAGTTATAAGGATAAGGATAATAACACCAATACCGTATGAAAATGAAATCATAGAAGGAAATAAATTATAAATAAAAAATAAGGGAAATAAAAGGACAGGACCTTGCATCCTTAGGATAAAACGTTCACACATGTATTCACAAATACACACGCACATGTGGAAACATACATAGACGAACATACTCTCGTCAATAAAGATACGAAGTTAATATATATCTATGCCTATATATGTGTATGTGTATGGATATCCATCTCTCTCTCTCTCTCTCTCTCTCTCTCTCTCTCTCTCTCTCTCTCTCTCTCTATATATATATATATATATATATATATATATATATATATATATATATATATATATATATGGATACATATATACATGATATACACATACACATACATATTTGTGTGTGTATATATATATATATATATATATATATATATATATATATATATATATATATATATATATGTGTGTGTGTGTGTGTGTGTGCGTGTGTATGTGTATACACACACACCCACACTCACACACACACACACATATATATCTATCTATCTATCTATCTATATATATATATATATATATATATATATATATATATATATATATATATATATATATATATATATATATATTAGGCGAGAGATAGAGATAGTAGCCCAGCTGTGTGCTGTACAATGGGAAATCTTCACATTACAGTCTCCCTGATTTTAATTTTTGCAAAAGGATACTCATGTGATCGTAAAAGTACATGATCGTGTTTATATGTATGTATATTTACATATAATAGTCTACTAGCCACGTTTAGAAGCAGCTGATGAAGATAAAAAAGATAAATGATATATGCAGATATGATATAACAGCATTAATGATAATGATAATAACAATGATGAATTTATAAATGAATAATGAAATGAATAGATGAATAATTAAGCAGATAGATTAATGAATAGATAAATAGATTCTTTATCAAAGTATGAATGACATAAAATGTTACGTCACAAAGTCAGAATCATTCATGTTTTTTGTTGACATACAAGTGACCGTTTTTGAATCCGTATGAATCCGGTCCTTAATCCGCCAATTTAATGTTAGCGTTTTCGTATTGCGTTTGTTGAGTAGAGACAGAGCTTTCATGTATTTGTTGGGATCTAAATATCATGGTTTAACGACGTTTTTATAAAAGTTGGCTTATATTTCCTCTTTGGGAGAACATTTATTTCTTGATTAAGCATCTCAAGTAACCAGATCAAG
>NW_028234443.1:10395644-10398144 GCF_977035675.1 Penaeus japonicus
TCTAATGCATTAATTGACTTATTTCTTCATTTTGAGAAGGTCCCCGATTTTTCTTTTTCCCTTGGGGGGTCAAAATGACAACCCCAACCCAAAGAAAGTATGGATCATCCCCCATTCACCATTAAGTCAAATTCATACAATTATACTACATAATGGACATCAATGGACATCATCACCCAAGTAATCTGATTCACTAGCGTATACCCCTAGGCAAACACACTGGCACAACCCTCACTGAAAGTAGGTTCACTTAATTCACTTAAGTATATACCACCAAGAAAAACACATCAGAAGAACCCCATCAAGTTTTAATTATCCCTGCTCCGACCCCCGCACTTTATTCACCTAAGTATACCACACAGGCAAAGAGCATCAACGCAACCCCATCCCTAAGAAATTTAAATCATCCCCAGCCACCTTGAGTATAATTCTCATACGTATGTAACTACACTCACTACTTAACCTGATTCACATAAGTATACCACACAGCCAACCCCTCCCCACTAAACCTAATTCACATAAGTATACCACACATCCAAACCTTCACTACCTACTCCACACTAAACCTAATTCACATAAGTATCCCACTCCCATTAATCAAATTCACATAAGTTTACCCCACAGGCAACCCTCCCCACTAAACCCGATTCACCTAAGTCTACCACACAGGCCAAGGACATCAGTTTCTCGGTGGTTCGCGACGGCAGGGACCAAGACGACGCCAATCCGCGCCTGGACGCCGATTACACCAACTCCCACGGGACTTACTGTGCTGGCGCTATTGCCGCTGTGTCTAATAACAACGTGTGTGGCGTCGGGGTTGCTTATGAGGCTAAAGTGGGAGGTGAGGTTTGGTTGTGGGGTTGTTTGGCTTGGGTGGTTTTAGGGTTAGTAGTAGTTTGATTGGAATTTAATACTAAAACTAATTTAAAACTAACCCGTCTCTAAGGATGTGTTCAAACACACGCTTACACACACACACACACACACATATATATATATATATATATATATATTGTGGGTGTGTGCGTGAGTGTGTGTTTGTATGTAGATAGTAAAATAGATAGTTAAACATCTATCACAAACGGTCCCTCTCCCCTTCAGGCGTCCGCTTGGTCGACGGGTCCGTGACCGACATCCAGGAGGCGACGGCGCTGTCCCGAAATGTCGAGGTCGTGGACGTCTTCAGCGCCTCCTGGGGACCAACGGACGACGGCACCAAGGTCGAGGGGCCGGGGAAGTTCGGGAGGCAGGCCTTCCAAAAGGGCATCGTGGAGGTACGGTGTTGAGGCTGTGTACAGAGGGGAGGGGGGGGAGGGGTCTTAAAGGAGGGAGTCTTTTCATTGTTGTTGGATGATTGTTGCAAGCACGAATACACACACAATCAGAGAACACACAAAACACAGAAACACACACAAAAAAAAAAAAAAACACACAAAACCACAACCACACACAAACACAAACACAAATAAACACACACCTCCCACCCACTCTCGAACCAACCCCCTCTCACCCCCCACCCCCCTTACCCACCCAGGGTCGAGACGGCAAGGGCGTGATCTACGTGTGGGCGTCCGGTAACGGCGGCCTCGAGGGAGACAACTGTAACCTAGATGGCTACGTGTCCTCCATCTATACCCTCGCGGTCTCAGCTCTCACAGATACGGGCGGCTCGGTCTTCTACGGCGAGCCCTGTGCCTCTACTCTCGCGGGCGTGTACGTGGGCGGCGAGCATACTTTGGAGGCCGCCCTCGAGGAGAGGAAGAAGAACCAGCAGGTCATCCATCTGGTAAGGGATAAAAGGTCTTGTTCTGGGTATTGGCGCGGGTGCCATGTTGCTTTCTTTGGTTACGGTTCGGAGCCCATGGGGTAATTAGGGTACTTTGGGAGAGAAAGAGGGAGAGAAAGAGGGAGGGGGGATAGAGAGGGAGTGAGAGAGGGTGGGTGGGAAAGAGAGAGGGAGAGAGAGGAATATATATATATATATACATATATATATAATATATATATATATATATATATATATATTATATATATGTATATTTATATATATAAATATAATATATATATATATGAGATATAGATATATAGAGTGATATGAGGAGGAGTTGAGAGAGAGGAAGAAGAGAGAGAGAGAGAGAAAGAGGGAAGAGAGAGGAGAAGAAAGAGACAAAAAAGGGAGAGAGAGAGAGAGAGAGAGAGAGAGAGAGAGAGAGAGAGAGAGAGAGAGAGAGAGAGAGAGAGAGAGAGCGACAGATAGAGAGAGAGAGAAAGAGAGATAGAGAAAGAGCGACATATATATATAGATAAAGATAAAGAGAGAGAGAGAGATAGAGAAAGAGCGACATATATATATAGATAAAGAGAGAGAGAGAAAGGAAAGAAAAAGATAAACAGATAGATATAGAAACAGACAGACAAACAGACAGTCATCTCCTACCTTACTCCTCCCGCCGTTCCGCCCCCTCAGGTAGTCCCAGAGTTAGACGGCCATTGCAGC
>NW_028234443.1:10403144-10405644 GCF_977035675.1 Penaeus japonicus
CCTTCTAACCGAAAAGGAGCTCAAGGCCCGGTGAGGAGAACACATGCCTCCTATCGCAGTCCTCGCCGTCATCCTGTCTGTGGCGATGGATGTTGAGCAGAAGGTGGCTGACGGTGTGGACGAGGCCATTACGGGTGGGGGAGGAACAGTGGGTGATGCGTGCGGGTCCGGCCATGAGTCTTCCTGAGTTGGTGCGGCGGACGTGGAGTGGAGAGCCGTTCAGTGTCCTCTTGTGGTCCATGAAGAGCCAGGTGTTGGGGTTGATGCCTGTGCAGCATAGGTGTTCTAGAAGGAGAGAGAAAGAGATGAATGCATGGAAGTGCGTGTAATGTATTTGCGTTACAAAGACAAATACTTGACACTAAAGTAATCATACACACATTTTCAAAAATGGAAATCTATACGATTAAAAACAAACGAACTGACGTATTTATCAGTAAGGACATTAAGTAAAAAAAAAGAAAAAAAAAAGAGAAAAAGCTCTATAGGCCTAGCCATCTTTACCTTCCATAATATGCTGTGTGATGAGCTGTTTCTGGAGTTCCTGGTCTTCCAACAACATATTGAGCTCATCCTCTGGCAGAATCCTGAAGACGTAGTCCGAAGGAGCCAGGACAGTGAAGGGTCCATCTTCCACAAGGGTTTCGTTAAGCCCAGTATCCTGTGGATTGATTTATATTGATTGCAATTGATCTCATGAGGTACCTTTCGTTTTTATTAATTGATATCTCGTGATGTCTTTTTCTGTGTTGAATGTCGTGTAGAATGGTTGAAAAGCAAATGTATTAGAAATAAGGATAGCAGGTAATATATTGGTGGTCCTATTTGCTTAGTTTGATATATAATGGAATGTGTATTATGGAATACAATTTTGAAGTATCATCATGTGGTACTATGTAGACACTTGAGATTATATATATCGGGAATTCAATGAATATGGAATTACATTTAATAATTCTAGTACAATCACTTCATCTTAGGAGAAAAAAACAACAATATGAAGTAACAAACACCAACATCATTCTCAACATCAACATTCTTATCACACGTCAACATCACTCAAACATCAACGTTCTAATCACACACCAACATGGTTGTCCTCATACCTTCAACATCTTGGTGAAAATAGAGAAATCTTCATTGGAATCCAGGAGTTCCATGACATTAATCTTCGGCACAACCAACATCTTTTCCACCACATGCACCACGGCGCCACATGCACGGGAGTCGAGAGCTGACACATGGCTACATCCGGCTGTCACCCGCATGTTGGGATGACGTCTTCCCATGTTGATGAGGCCAGAGAGGAGGGGAGACTGCGGGAGAAATAAAAAAAATGGAATGTTATCAACTATCCATGAATTGACACAACGATGCAATGCGGTGCAAGAAGTGGATCAACCATCAGTGTCATACAATGTGAGAAGTTATCAGTGTTTAGTGTTATGCGATGCAAGCAGTTTATTTATTAATCATCAATGAAATGCGATGCCAGAGGATTTAATAACCATCAATGGAAAGCAGTTTAAAGAAAACAAAAATAACTATCATTGCAATACGAGAGGCAAGGCAATCTACTTGGCCCCGTGCATCATAACGACAATATTTTTTTTTTCTTTTATGACATGAAGGATTTACTACATTCAATGAACATATAATATCTCACGTCAATCAATCCAAAGAGAAGGGGAGACTGTAGGAATGAATTAAAACGTAAAATAAACATTAATGGAAACCAGAGTCAGAAGAGAGTCATATCAACCACCATTTCAACAAAGACAAACCGTAAAGACATCATTTAATCCCTATCACATTAAAAAGACAATAAAACAAATCTATCAGATCCCACTCATTATCCCAATTTTTTTCTTCTTTTTCTTTTATTTTTCTTGTCTTATTTAGAGTACTCAACAACCATGTACTTACTCGTGAATAGAGGTTGATCCTGAGTGGGTGGTCTGCTCGAGTGGTGGCAATGTGGTTGTTGGAAATGTCACTCGCCTTCAAGGTTGGAGTTGCCACGTGGTACTCCAGGATCTCGCGGAGTCTGATGGGATCGCTCTGCAACAGAAGGAGATTGCTTTGCAAGGAAGAGTTGCGTGAATGGGATAGTGTAAAATATTGTATATAATTAGCGCTGTGTAGGGATGATTCTTCAGAGAGTTATGTAAGTATAGAATGGACTGTAATAGTAGAAAAAAAAACAAAGAACAGAATCTAATCACAGTAACCATACTTATCTCATAACAATAGTTTTTGACTTTTGACTACAACTATGGATAGAAATTATGGATTTTTTTCTAAAATACAATACACACACCATATAACTCAGCACCCCCTCTTCCTCTCCTTCCCCCTAAGCAAAAGGCACTTACCACCCACCATAAATCATCTTCAAATACGATACACCTATTGCAACTCCCTCCCCTTAAAACACAATATACACAATGCTCCCTCAGATACAATACACGTAACACAACGCTCTGTTAAACACAACACA
>NW_028234443.1:10413144-10420644 GCF_977035675.1 Penaeus japonicus
TCTCTCTTTCTCTATCCATCAAATCCTCCTTCACTCCTTTCTTCCTCTCTTTCCGCCAAGAAACGCAACCATACAACCCCTCCCCCACCTCAAACAAACAAACAGAACAAACAAACAAACAAACAAACGAACAAAGTAACAAACAAAAAAAAACACACAACAACAACAAACCAAACCCGACAGGATGTACCCCTCAGTGATTTTTTTTTTTTTTTTTTTTTTTTGTATGTCAAAGGACGCGAGATAAGCCATCAGGATTAGCGAGAGAGGACATGTGCAGGAGCCTTTGTCATGAGAGCATGGCTGAGGTTATCTTCACTGAGAGAGACACAAAAAAAAGAAAGAAAAAACAACAACAGACAGACGACAACAATAATAACACTAACAATGAAAACATCAACAACAACAATAACAATAACAATAACAGTAAAGCAAACACAACAAGAAAAATACAATCATCACCATCATAAAAATAAAAGAGACACAACAACAACAACAACTACAAAAACAACAACAACGGCCGCCTCTCTTAACCTTAACCCCTTTGATCCTACCCCCACCCCCCTACCCCCACCCTAACATCGTGCCCCCTCCCCCCCTATACCCCACACATGCCCGAGGCCATAAGATATAGCGCCCATGTGTCGGCTTGCTCTTGTGTGCCTTTGTCGCCTATCTGTTAATACTCAGGGAGAGAGGGAGGGCAAGGGGGGAGGGGCAAGAGGGGAGGGGGAGGGCAAGGGGGGGTTGGGAGGGGGAGGGGGAGGGGGAGAGGGAAGGGAATGGGGAGGGGAAGGGGGAGGGGCGAAGGGAAAGGGAATGGGGAAGGGGAAGGGAAGGGGGAGGGGCAAGGAAAGAGAGGGAAGGGGGGAGGGGGAGGGGGAGTGGGAGGAAGAAGGGGGAAGGGATGGGGTAGGGGGAAGGGGAAGGGAACGGGGTAGGGGAAAAGGGAGGGAGAAGGAAGGGGGAATAGAGCGAAGGGGGGAAGGGAAGGAGAGGAAGAAAGGGAAGGAGAGGAAGAAAGGGAAGGAGAGGAAGAAAGGGAAGGGGGAAGGAAGAGGGGAAAGAGGGAAGGGAGGAAGGGGAAAGGAAGAGGAAAAAGAGGGAAGGGGGAAGGGAAGGAGAGGAAGAGAGAGGAAGGGGCAGGGGGAGGGGGAAAACAAAAATAATGATAATAAAATACGAACAATGAGACAAACAAACCAAACAACAACAACAATAAACAAACAAAACAACAACAGAATTCTCCTTGCAATCATCTGCAGAACAACACCTCCGTGATTGAGCGTCTGGAAATAGACATTCTGTCAGCGCGGAAGCTGAGCTAACGAGATGACGAGTGTGGCCGCCCCCGGAAAAAAAGGAACGGGGTGGGGGGCGGAGGGAGGGGGGATGGGTAGGGGGAGAGGGTGAGGTGGAGGGGGGTGGGGAGGGAGGAGGGGATGGGGATGGGGATGGGGATGGGTGGTGAGGAGGGAGAGGGGATGGAGGAGGGGATGGAGAGGGGATGGGGATGGGAGAGGGTGGTGGGGAGGAAGGAGGGGGATGGGTAGGGGGGTGGGGATGGAGGAGGGGGGTGGGGTGGGAAAGGGGGAGAAAGGGAGGGAGGGGAGAGAGGAGGGGAGTGGGGATGGGGGAGGGAGGGTGGGAGTTAGGGTAGGGAGGGAGGGAGGGAGGGAGGGTGGGAGTTAGGGTAAGGAGGGAGGGAGGGAGGGTGGAAGGTTGGAAGACTAGGAAAAAGGAAAAGAAAGATGGAGGAGATGTAAGAAAGGATATAGAAATTAAGAACTACAGAAGAAAGAAAAGAATGAAAGTATGGGTAGAAAGGTAGGAGAGAGAGAAGGAAAAGAGAGAGAGAGAGAGAGAGAGAGAGAGAGAGAGAGGAGATGGAAGAGACGAAAGACGAAAGAGAGGAGGAGAGAGAGAGAGATGATGGAGGAGAGAGAGAGAGAGAGAGACAGAGAGACGACAGAGAGGACAGAGGAGACAGAAAGAAAGAAGAGAGATGAGGAGAGAGGAGACGCGAGAGAGTGAGAGAAGAAAAGAGAGAGAGAGAGAGAGAGAGAGAGAGAGAGAGAGAGAGAGAGAGAGAGAGAGAGAGAGAGAAAAACAGAGAGAGACAGAAAGAGAGAGAAAAGGCCTGCATAGTACCATTCGCAAAAGGCCATCCAATAATTTCAACCCAATATAATCCTACCTATAGTACCATCACACATAAAAGATAAAAAAAAAAAAAAACACACACACACACAAAGAAAACCAAAACACAAACAAACAAAAAAGGAACCGAACCAAAAGTGAGAAACCATAAAAGATAAAAGTTACATCTCGCCTACAGTTACCCTTCCTTTCTTCACACGTTCCACCTCCCTCCATCTATCGCTCTCTCCCTCCTCACCCCTCTTTCCCTCCCTTTTCTTTCTCTTTCATTCCTTTTACCCTCATTTATTCACTACCTCCCCCCCTTCCTCTCTCTCTCTCTCTCTCTCTCTCTCTCTCTCTCTCTCTCTCTCTCTCTCTCTCTCTCTCTCTCTCTCTCTCTCTCTCTCTCTCTCTCTTTTTCTTTCTCTCTCTCTCTCTCTCTATCTGTCTGCCTTCCTTTCCTCCCTCGCTCATACTTCCTCCTTCATTTCCCTCTTCTCTCCTTCACGATTTTTTTCCTTCTTCCCTCACTTATTCCTCCCTTTCTCCCTTGTCCCCTTCCTCTCCTCCTTGTTTCCTCCCTTCCTGTCTCTCTTCTATCCTCCCCCCCTCCTTTCCTCTCCTCTGTAAGCCCTCCTTCTTTTGTTCCCTCCCTCGTTCCCTCTCTCTCCTCTGCCCCCTCTCCTTTTTTATTCCCTGCCTCTCTCTCTCGTACCATTTCTTCCTCCCTCCCTCACTTCCTCCCAGTTAAGATTTCGTGTTTTATTTTTCTTCTTTCTTTTTTCGTAAAAATAAGATAATAATATAAATGTTTTGAAAGCTTTGGTATTGAAGGTTCTGGAGAGGGGGCAATTAGATAAATTAGATAAAGATATGAAAAAAAAGATAATGATAATAATAAATGATAATAAAAAGCAGTCAAGCATTACTCTGTAATCTTCTTTCGATGTTATTTCTTATCTTTTTTTCTTTATCTTTTTTTTATCTTTTATCATCATAAAACCTTTGTCATGATACTTTCAAGAATCAGCACGATGACTCTTAAGTTTACATCTAAATGTCCAATTCAATATAATTTTAAATCATTGTATTTTCGAATTTAAAAACCTAAAATGTTCACACCTGCTTCTATTGCTTTTGACAAGTTGACAGCTTGACACCATCGTCTATGACTTCACCCAATTCACATGACTGCACGTGGGGGACATTGACAACACTTGACTACACCCTGACACCATGACCTACACTAGCTTTTGTCACGTACTGTTGTCACGTCCCAATGTCGTTTTTTTTTGTTGTTTTTTTGGGTCGTCGAGGTAGTAGATTTTGGGCCCGGGAGGAGCTGAGCCGAAGGGGATTGTCATCCGGTCACCGGTTTTGGGCTACTTTTTGCGTCCTCGGTCTCAACTGCGTTATTCATCCCTCTCCCTCACTCTATGCCTCTCTCTCTCTGCCTCTCTCTCTGCCTCTCTCTCTGCCTCACGCTCTCCCTCACCCCCTCTCGCCATTCTCATCCTCTCTCACTCTTTCCCTCTACCTCATCCTCACCCTCTCACTGCCTCACTCTCTGCCTCATTCTCTCTCTCTCCCTCTCTCCCTCACCCTCTGCTTCTCCCTCACCCTTTGCCTCTCCCTCTCCCTCTCCCTCTGCCTCTGCCTCTCCCTCTGCCTCTCCCTCTCCTTCACCCTCTTCCACACCCACACCCTCACCCTCACCCATACCATCTCACCATCTCCCCCTCTCCCCCTCTCTCCCTCACCCTCACCTTCCCTCAAAGACGGTTTTAAGACACTCACCCCTTCCACCACTGGGTGCGTCGATTATTCAAGATGTCGAACATACTGAAGCCTGGGCGTCTGTCTGTGGGGTAAAATGTTTATGTCAGATAACTAATAATAATAATAATTAATAATCGTTTTCATACATTTGTGTTGGCTGAGGGTGATTAATGGCGCATGATAGTAGTTTTGATTAATTTGTTCTGTGTAAATGTATGATTTAATTGTATGGTGTATGATACTTATTCAGATATATTTAAAAATCATGTATTTCAATTCTTTGTGTAATTGTAGAGTATGGTTTATACGTATTAAAAGATAGATATGTTTATGCATTTTTAAATACGATTTGATAATGTATTCTAGATTTTTGATACATAAACATATAAGACATCTTCCAATATTCTCTTTCCTTGCTATCCTCAAATTTCCTTTCTCCTCTTCTTTCTCCTCCTTTTTCTCTGCTTCCTTGACTCTTGTCTTCCTTCTCCTTTCTTTCTCTCTCCTCTATTTTCTCTTATTTATTTGACTCACCGAAAAGTTCTTTTTCTTCCCTTCACCCCTTCTCTTCCTCTTTGCTATATACTCTTTCTCTCTTTTTATCTTTCTTCCTTCCTCTTCTTTTCTTCTTTCTCCACTTACCATTTTCTTCTTCTTTTTACTCTTACTCTTTACTCTCCTGTCTACCTTTTTTCTCCCTTTCTCTCTGTTCTTTATTTTTTCCCGTTTTGTCTTTCTCTACTTCACTTGCTTTCTTCCTTACCATTGTCTTTGCCTCTCTCATATCTCCCTCCCCTCTCCCCTCTCCCCTCTCTTTCGTATCTCCCTATCGTCTCCCCTCTCTTCTCGTCTCTCTCATCTATGCCCTCTTAGTCTACTCCTTTTTCCCTATCCTCTCCCCTCCTTTCTTCTAACTCCTCTCCTATTCTCCCCTCTCCCCTCTCTCTCTCTCTATCAGCTACCTTCTCCTTTCTCTCCCCCCTCTCCTTCCCTTCCCCTCTACCTTCTCCTCTCCCTTTCTCTCTCCCATCTACCCACTTGTCCTTCTCCCCTTTCCTCCTCTCTCTCATCTCCCCTCTCCTCTTCTCGCTCTTTTCTCGCTCTCCCTTCTCCCCTCTCCTATCCCCTCTAGTCTTTAATCCGTCTCCTCTCTCCTCACTCTTTTCTCTCACCTCTAACCCCTTTACCCTTTTTCCCCTCTCCTCTCCCATATCTCCTCTCTCCATTCGTCTTACTCCTTTCTCTCGTGTCCCTCTCTCCTCTCTCCTCTCTCCTCTCTCTCTTATCCTCACTCCTTTCTCTCCTCCCCTCATCCATTACCCTCTCCTCACCCTTAACCCTCTCCCCTCACCTTCCCCCTTCCCCTCACCCCGCTCCTTTCTTTTCCTCCCCTCTCCCCTCACCCCGCTCCTTTTTTTTCCTCCCCTCATCTTTTCCCCTCACCCTTCCAACTCACCTCACCCTCCCCCTCCCCCTCCCTTCTCCCCTCACCCCGCTCCTCTCTTTTCCTTCCTCTCATCTTTTCCCCTCCCCTCTCCCCTCACCCTCATCTTTTCCCCTCAGCCTCCCCTCTCCCCTCACCCCTCTCCTTTCTTTTCCTCCCCTCAGCCTCCCCTCTCCCCACTCACCGAAAGGTCTGAAAGGCCTGAAGAGGAACGAGTCGTCGAAGTTGGGTCTGACTGGCGTCGACACTGCCGGGACGATCGACTCCACTTCCGGTTCTATGGGTTCGATCAGCGGTCCTTCGACGATCTTCCCGTCGGTGTCGCCGTCGACGTGCACCTGCAGGGGGAGAGAAGGGAAAGGGATGGTTTTAGTGTTTTTTTTTTTTTTTTTTTTTTTTTTTTTTACTTTTTTTTTCTGGTTTTATTCTGTGTCTGTTTCGGTCTCTGTTTCTGTCTCTTTCTTGGGTTATTTCTTATTCACTAATCACTCACTCAATCATTCATTCACTTACTCACTCACTCACTCACTCTCTCTCTTTCGATTATCGTGATTGTAAAGCATCAATGAACCCATGTTTTCTTTCTTTTCTCTCCCTCTCCCTCTCCCTTTCCCCCTCCCACTCCCCACCTCCTCTCCCATTCCCCTCCCACTCTCCATCCCCATCCCCATCCCCTCCCTCTCCCCCTCTCCATCTCCATCCCCATCCTTCTCTCACACCCCATCCCCATCCCTCTCCCTCTGCCGTCCCCCTCCACATCCTTCTCCCTCATACCAATCCCCATCCCTTTTCCCCTCCCCTCCCCCTCCTTCCCTATCTCCCCATCCCCCATCCCTCTCACCATCCCCCTCCCCCTCCCCCTCCCCCTCCTTCCCTCTCTCCCCATCCCCCATCCCTCTCACCATCCCCCTCCCCCTCCCACTCCCATTCCTTCCCCTTCCCCTCCTCTCCCCATCCCCATCCCCATCCCTCTCCCTCTCCCTCTCCCCATCTCCATCCCCTCTTCCCATCCCCCCTCCCCCTCCCCCTCCCCATCCCCTCTCCCTCCTTCCCCCATTCCCTACCCCCCTTCCCCCATCCTTCCCCCTCTCCCCCTCCCCTCCCACTCCCTACCTCCTCTCTCCTCCCCCTCCCCATCCCCATCCCCTCCCCTACCCCCCTTCCCCCATCCTTCTCCCCCTCCCCAACCCCCATCCCCATCCTCCCTCCCCATCCCCATCCTCCCCCCTCCCATCCCCCCCATCCCCTACCTTCCCACTCCCACCCCATCCCTCTCTCACCTTCAGCCCGTCGTCGATGCCGTCCCCAATCACCCCCGAGATGGCGTCGATGCCGTCGAAGGGCAGGGCGCTCACTCGGCGGTTGCTGTCACTGCTGCTCTCGACCCGTTCCTTGTTCCGCATCCAACGTGGAAGGGAATTCTGTACCTGTGGATGACGAGGGGAGAAAAGAGGGGAACCGGTGAGAAAAGGGGTGGTCTCAAAAAGGGTGTTCGCTAAAGAAAAGGGTGTATTGAAAGGTGTGTTTTGGGTGGATGGCAAGGGGAGAAAAGAGGTGGTCTCAAAAAGGGTACCGTTTTGTAAAGGGGTGTTCGCTAAAGAAAAGGGTGTATTGAAAGGTGTGTTTTGGGTGGATGGCGAGGGGGAAAAGAGGGAAAAGGGGTGTTCGCTAACCGAAATTTTTTGGTAAGGTCAAGTTGAAATTAGTATAAATACATTAATGATGTGGGATAGAGTCATAGAGAGACAGAGGAGGAGGTGGGGTAGACAGACATCGCGAGAACAAGAGCAAGAACGAAAGAGAAAGAAAGAAAGAAAGAAAGAGAGAAAGAGAGAGAGAGAGAGAGAGAGAGAGAGAGAGAGAGAGAGAGAGAGAGAGAGAGAGAGAGAGAGAGAGAGAGAGAGAGAGAGAGAGAGAGAAAGAGATACAGAGATAGAGAGAGAGAATAAAAAGAACGAAATATAAACAGAAAAACAAGAAAAACAAGACATAAACACACATACACAAAAAAATCCCCACATTTCAAGAACTCCCCTCCAATCCCCTCAAATCCCTTACGAATTCCCCTCAGATCCCCTCACCTCTTCTTCAATTTGTTCAGCCAAGTTGCCGAGACTGCTTTCCAGCTGGGCGGT
>NW_028234443.1:10428144-10438144 GCF_977035675.1 Penaeus japonicus
CTGATAAAATGCCGTCCTCTATAAAGGATGTTGCAGTTCTGTACAATGTTTCACGCCCAATCCTTTCAGAGAGAGAGAGAGAGAGAGAAACCGAGAGAGCGGAGGGTAGGGGAGGGGAGAGAATGAGAGAGAGAGAGAGAGAAAGAGAGAGAGAGAGAGAGAGAGAGAGAGAGAGAGAGAGAGAGAGAGAGAGAGAGAGAGAGCAAAAACTGCCCTCGAGTAGATGACAAAACCAGAATGCTGGGATTTCCTAAACTCCGTTGCCTCGCCGCTGGGACCTCTCTTGTTTACACTGTGTCAATGGGGCAAATCTCACGGTCGTTGGATAAGGTAAGGAAGGATAAGAGAAGGAAATTCATGTACATGTTCCTTTAACTGAACTTCTTGTGTAACTTTATTCATTTGAATTGTTTGGAATTGACCGCCATACAAAATAGACTTTTATTGTCACGTATACTAGTTTCATTGAGATTTCTGATATCGTATCATGTTAACACACATCGAGTGAGAATGTTGACCAGAAACTTTTGTTTTGACGTGGAAAGATCTTCAATAATTTGAAGTATCCTACACTGTCTTACATAACCCTGTTTTAACGAAGGGGAAAATAGCCTGCACACTCCCATATAAACTTGACATAACAAAGATCTCTGCTTAGTCTCTTAAATAGGTGTTTTGATAGTGAAAAGTGTTCAAACAATCACAAAAAAATAATTACACTTAGACTATAATCTATATAGTTTCGTATAATCTCTTGTTTTAATGAGGAACCCATCAGCATCATAGAAAACTATTTCCTAATGGAAATCTCTGCATCGTCCCTTATGAATTTCTGCCTTAATAATCTCTGACATGTTGCAAGATCCATGTCAAGTCTCATATAAACCTCCCTGCATAGTATCATATAAACCTCTGCTATCGGAGAAGAGGAGGAAGAAAAAAGAAGGAAAAAAGAAGAATAAAAAAAGATGATGACGAAGACAAAGAAGATGAAGACGAAGACAAGAAGAAAAAAAGAGGTAAGAAAATAAAAGACGAAGACAAACAAAAAAAAGAAAAAAAAAGAAAGATAAAGCCAAAGGACGAAGAAAACGAAGAAGAAAAAAAAAGGAAGGAACCCTGCATGGTCGCAGGAATAAAAAAAAAAAAAAATCTCGTGCAATCTCTCGAGGAAGAGCCTTGTATAACCTCACCCTTGATGACTCACTCCGACATCTGGCCTTCTCCGCTCTTCCCACTTGGAGTCGGCGTGATGGGGTGGAGGGCCAGCGATGTGAGGTTTAAAGTGTGGGGATCGCTCGTCCTCTCGTCTGATTAATGTACTGCCTTGACTTTATTTATGGGGTTTGTATTGCCTTCATTGTGTTTGTGGGATTTATGGGGGGCATGGCGGGATTGTATGTGTGTAATTAGATCATGCCTTTGATGAATGTTGGGCAATGAGATCATGTCATACTGTGAGGTTATACTTTATCATAGCGATGTCACACGTTAAGGCAATATCAGCTACTAATCATAACTATGCGAGATTAAATATGTGTGTGTATATATATGTAATATATATATATATATATATATAATATATATATATATATATATATATACACACATATATATATATATATATAATATATATATATATATATATATACACATATATATATATATATATATATATATGTATATATATATATATATGTGTGTGTGTGTGTGTGTGTGTGTGTGTGTGTGTGTGTGTGTGTGTGTGTGTGTGTGTGTGTGTGTCTGTGTGTATGAAGCTTTATGGTATCAAAAAAAAAATACATATCTAGAAGCGAGATATTGACACAGAAACTTCACCACACGACGCGTCACAGACACACTACAGGCCACACGTTTTGGAGGTGACCTGTAAAGGATGACCGTGATATACCCAGGAAGGACATCAAGCAGGCTGGCGGTCATCATCCCGACTCGCTGCCATGGGAAGTTCTAGAAGACTGCAGATCACGTTCACTCACGCTGATGTCATGAGTGAAGGATGGGGGGAGGGGGAGGGAGGGGGTAGGGGGGGGGCGGAGAATGAGAGTGGGAGGGGAAGGGGGGGGGGAGGGGGAGGGGGAGGGGAAGGGGAGAGGGAGGGGGATAGGGAGGTAGAAAGGCGTGGAGAGAGGCAGAGGGAAGGGGAGGTAGGATGAAGGGGGAGGGGGAGGGAGAGGGAGAGAGAGGGAGAGGGAGTGGAGGGTAAGAGGCAGTGAGGAGGGAGAGGGAGTGGGGGGATAGGGTAGTAAGGAGGGGAGAAGGAGAGGGAGAGGGAGAGGGAGGTAGAAAGGCGTGGAGAGAGGCAGAGGGAAGGGGAGGTAGGATGAAGGGGGAGGGAGAGGGAGAGGGAGTGGAGGGTAGGAGACAGTGAGGAGGGAGAGGGAGTGGAGGGTAGGAGACAGTGAGGAGGGAGAGGGAGTGGGGGTAGAGTAGTAAGAAGGGGAGAGGGAGAGGGAGGAGGAAGAGGGAGACGGAGAGGGAGAGGGAGGAGGAAGAGGGAGACGGAGAGGGAAGGGGAGGGGAAAGCGGAGAGAGGAAGAGAGAGAGATGGATGGGGAGCGAGAGGGGCGAGACCCAGCGAATTGCCGGCATTGTTGTCTTAACAGATGAAAATTGTGCCGATTAAAAGGACACTCATATCTTCTTCGACAAAAAAGGCAACTTAATACAGACAGTTGCAACATTCTATAATAAGAGCGACATATTATCTTACGAGACAGAGAAAGAGAGAGAGAGAGAGAGAGAGAGAGAGAGAGAGAGAGAGAGAGAGAGAGAGAGAGAGAGAGAGAGAGAGAGAGAGAGAGAGAGAGGGGGGGAGAGAGGGAGAGGGAGAGGGAGGGAGGGAGGGAGGGAGGGAGAGAGAGAGAGAGAGAGAGAGAGAGAGAGAGAGAGAGAGAGAGAGAGAGAGAGAGAGAGAGAGAGAGAGAGAGAGAGAGAGAAAATAAAGAAGAGCGAGTATAAACAATAACAAATGCGACAGTAAGGTTTGGCTGGGAAGGGGAAGAAGGGAAGGGGGAAGAGCAGAAGGGGAGAAGAGGGGGGGGAGGGACAAAGAGGAGAAGGGGGGAGGGAGGGAGGAAGAGGGGAAGGGGGAAGGAGGGAGACATCACCCTTAATTGACTATGATATCAAACTCGTGTTGGCTGTGGATTGTTGTTACACGTGGTGAAGTTTGTGCTCGTTTTTTTTTCTAAGATGAGGAAGAGGAAGAGGAAGAAGATGAGCAAGAAGTAGAACAAGAACAAGAGCAAGAAGAGAAAGAAGATGAACCCGAAGAAGAAAAATGAGGAGACGAAGAACAACAAAACAAAAACAAAAACAAAAACAACAACAACCACAACGCGAAAGAAGAGGAATCATGAACTAAAAATACAGAAACAAATAAGAGGAAGAAAAGAAAGAAAAGAAAGAAGGAAGCACAAGAATTAAAAGATAATAAAAGAAAGAAAAAAAAGAAAATTAACACTACAAGGTCTGTGGCGAGGCGAGAATAATGGAATATCAGCGCTTACAAAATACAGTAGTCTCTTTGGAGGCCTTTGTTGCTAGGGCCTCGGGCTACCGGGATCTTGTGACGGAGGTAGCAGTGGAATTCTTACAAACGATGAAGTTTACTTGGGCTATTCATCTTTTTTTTGTTTTAAATCATTCGTAGGCAAAGAATGGGGAGAGGGAGGGAGGGAGAGAGAAAGGGAAGGAGGGAGAGGGAAAGGGAGAGGGAAAGGGAGAGGGAGAGGGAGAGGGAGAGGGAGAGGGAGAGGGAGAGGGAGAGGGAGAGGGAGAGAGTGAGAGAGAGAGAGAGAAAAGGGATGGAGAGAGAGAGAGAAGGGATGGAGAGAGAGAGAGAGAGAGCGAGTGAGAGAGAGTACTATGCAGTTCCATGAAATAATGATTACACGTATATGTCATGCTTTTATGTACAACAGAGCTCTACAAAGATCCGTGTATATACCAAAGGTGTAAAGATCTCAGCATTCCCTAGATCAAAAAGCAAAACAAGACACGATACAAGAAGCCTAATACAGGTCGGAATCATGGCGAACAGGCTAATCCTTCGCTGAAATACACTGACCCTGTAACCTGTAGGGTTTCCTGCGCGACTCGGTGTTTTAAAAAATCATCCCTCTACGACAATCCGATCGTGCTAGGTCAACAAACCTCGAAGGTCATGCTAGGAAACCAACCTAGACGACATATGTACGGCCAGGTCATTCCTAGTAAAGGCAGAAGGAAACAAAAACAAACAAACAAACGAAAAAAAAAACATGAACTTACAACCAGGTCACTTCTAAAGTAAAATCACAAGAAGTTTTCAACTCAAGTGGCTTCGAAAATTTCACCTGCCTCGGGCTAGGGTCTCCCCGCCATCACAGGGCTAGAGAAGTCTGGACGGCGAGGGAACAAACCCGTTTTTCTATCTTTTTTTTTTCTTTCCTTGTCTATTTTTGCCCTCACCGACCCGCTCGGACCCGTAACCCAGTGACCTCAGCTATATACCTGTGACGTCATACAACACAGAGAAATCGGAGGAAGTCCCCCTCGCCACTTTCTTTTCTCGAGAAGTCTTCGTCACTTCTGGAGGAGGAACCATCTTCAGTTCTACTTAATGGAGGTCGACCTCGTAATCTTTCGAAAGCAGGATCATCATACGCCAAAAGCTACCTGCATGGTACGGCTTGTTGCAGTCTTTCTTGAGGGTTTGGTGTCACGCTTGTTGCATGCTTGGGAACAGTTTCTTGTCGTCGATCAAAAAAGAGTAATCACCACTTAATTATCTTGCGGTTGAAAGGTAGATGACCCGGATTTAGATATGAGGATTCTTGGTATTATTCGACTCATTCATTTATCTTCTACTTTACCCACTCACCTGTTTCTCTATTCTGCTCAGTTACTGGATTCTCTTTCTCTCTCTTCTACTTATTCATTCTGTTCAGTTACTCGTCCCATCTATCTATTACATACAGTCAATCAGTTATTTTTGTTTATATCTCTTTCTTACTTTAATTTACACCTCTCTCTCTCTCTCTCTCTCTCTCTCTCTCTCTCTCTCTCTCTCTCTCTCTCTCTCTCTCTCTCATGGCGCTATATGTAAAAAAGTTCACATCGAAAATACACAGGTTATTCCAGAACATGAACAAACTGCATAACAAACACTTGTACTTTTACGGTAATATGATCTTACTTAAGTTGTTTCCCAATAAATATCAAATATCATTAAATTGCATAGTTGCAGAACAGTGCAAATGAAAAATCGAATAATTTGGAATACCCCGTCGAACGAAGTATTCCTATACATTTTACTCTATAATAACGAATGCAAACAAATATCTAATAAATTATATGGAAATATGAATAAAATAATGACTTTTTATGGCTTATTACAGATGCTACGCATACAAGGTCATGTTAACGTTCGGTAAACATTCAAAACCGCGTAATAAACAGGTGGAGGAGACGGGTGGAGGGGGTGGAGGGGGTGGTAGGGGTGGGGGCGATGAGGGAGGGTGAGACATGACAAAGCGATGAAAATTGCCTAATTATTTTTTTTATGAACTTACTAAACAAGATATTTTTAAATAATCAAATCCAACGGAATGCTATATCCTACCCCCTCCCTCCCTCCCTCCCTCCCCCCGGCCTTGTGACTTATACACAAAGGACAACGAACCTTGCAATCGCATGTGCAGAGGAACATGTGCCGTGCTGCAACAGGTGGGCTGAAATTGCAAAGCCAAGACGAGCGGAAGCAGGGATTTAATTGAAGGGAGTTTAAGTGAGCTCAGAATTTCCTCACGCCATGTTAAGAGGCGGCAATTGTCTAGGAATTATAACAAAAGGAGATGAGGTGATGTATTGTGGTCTTCAGACAATGAGAATTAAGAATAGCTGTCTGTCTGTCTGTCTCTCTCTCTCTCTCTCTCTCTCTCTCTCTCTCTCTCTCTCTCTCTCTCTCTCTCTCTCTCTCTCTCTCTCTCTCTCTCTCTCTCTCTCTTTTCTCTCTCTCCCTCCTTTTCTATCTACTCATCTCTTTGTATCTGTCCTTCTCCCTTCCTTTCCCTCTCCTTTTCTATCTAATCTCTCTGTCTGTCTCCTATATTCTCCCTCTCTCTTATTTTCCTCTCTTTCTCTCCTTTCCATCCTACCTCCCTCCGTCTCTACATCTATTCTTCTCCTATCCCTCCGTCACTCCCTCTATCCCTCCATCTATTCTTCCGGTCTCCCTCCATCCGTCCATTAATCCTTCCCCTTTCCCTCCATCCAGCTATCCTTCCTCTCTCCCTCCCTCCATCTATTCTTCCTCTCTCCCTCCCTCCATCCATCCATCTATCCTTCCTCTGTCCCTCCATCCATCTATTCTCCCCCTCTCCTTCACTCACCAGACCCCCAAAACATCATAAATAATCTATAAAAAAGATGATAATTACTCCCGAACACAGACACATCTCCCGAAATGAACCTTCGACTTGGATGACCAGAAGAAAACGGTAAATGACCATTCCAGATTTTTCCAGATTATTCTCATAATGTTTCACTCACTCGGTCCTACGATCCAGAGTCTATCGCTGTATTTCTATTAATTGCTTTGGGATTCTTAATCTTATGGTAATAAGATTAATTTAGAGAATTTATATTGTTATGGGAGAGGGGGGTGAGGAAGTCTTTCTAATTACGGTAATATTTGTTGCTAATGGGTGGAACGAAAAAAAAATCCGTAATGTTAAATCAAATACGGTCGCTTTGTTTACTTTTTTTCAGTTTTGAAAAAAAGTTTTGAAGTGTTCTTGCAATTGCTGTCGATGTGTTTGCATAGAATGATTTCCAACTTCGCATGTATGTAGTCTGCCTACAAATAGGTGTTATAACCACACCATCTACCACAACTATATCGCTAAAATACACCCCCCTAAAAAAAAAAAAAAAAAGAAGTAATAATAATAATAAAATCATCAGATCATAATTTCATTCTTTCTTTACAAAAAACTTACTGTTGTGACACGGAGACCCCGACCAGCACCGCCAGCGTAAGGGAGGCTTTGAAGAGCAGCGCCATGTTTGCAGCACGACTTTCGCGTTCACTCTGAGGCTCTCGTGACGGAGGAAGCATCAAGAGAGTTCAGGTGGGCGGAGCCTAAGCGAGAAAGGTGCCAGCGCATCAAAATACCTGTAAATATATACTAACAACACATATATATTTTTTTTCTTTTAGTCATAGATGTATGGTGTTTGATCTTTTTTTATTGTATTAGTTTCTTCTTGATGGGTTTGATGGGTTATTTTTGATTGAGAAAGTCGAGGAAAATGAACTAAAAGGAAGGACAATTTTCCTGCTTGTGTGTTTGTGGTGGTGGTATTAGGTTGGGGTATGGGGTAGGGGGTGGGAGTAGGAGGGGAGGTCACTTAAAAGGTTCTAGAACTTCCCTAGAACTTTCCTCTCGCCTATTACAAAAGGAGGAAGAAAGAAAGTATCGAATCCTATGGAACTAGCACCATTTTCCCATCGTTTCCAGGAGATAACGCGAGTGATTCACCCATTGAGGTTTCTCGAGTAGATTTCAGGAAATATCTCTGGTGTGACAAAGCCTACCATTACAAGTCGAACCGGTTTGCAAAAGACGTTTATAGCCTAGAGGAATAACAAACACAATTTTAGGGAGAGGCCTTTCGAGAACTGAAGACGGAAGTAGATAAAATGTATTCTCAATACACGTTGCTGTTGATGTATATTTAGATTGTATAATGTGTCACATGAGAATTACATAGAGTCTTGGATCGAATAATTGGCCACTTAAGATATATCTCTAAATAGATCCTGTTCTGCTATCCAATAGCAGCAAAATCTTACCGGAATTCGTAACCATATGAGTCACATTACATATGAATCATCTTAAAAAAAAAAAAATGTGATTACTTCACGAAAATCACATTTACTACCCACATGACCAAACCCATTCTTCCTCCATCAATAAAATGCACAGAAGTGGGCGTGTGGGCGTGTGGGCGTATAGGCGTCGCGTGGCTTCTGCAGTTCCAGCTATGGGCAGGCGTCGTTCTGGAACAAGGGACACCCGTGTCAAGCCAAACGACAGATACGTCATGGATCTCTTGTCTCAGGTACCTGACGCCCTTGGGGCTATCTGCAAGCTCTTGTTTGATTTTTTTTTTCTTCTATGTTCTGATGTGATTCAATGTTGATGTTGTTGTTATTGTGTCTATTATCATTGTTATTATTGTTGTTGTTATTATTGTCATGTCATTTATTATAGTAATGATTATTATCATTGTGTTGTTTTGTTGTTGTCGCTCGTTGATAGGACCGAGGGTAATCTTGTTATTGTTTTTTATTATTACAATCGCTATCTTCATTATCCCTATCTCCGTCACCATCAGCATCACCACCATCAACTTTACTATTATCACCATAACCATCACAATCATCACACCATCATCATTATCACTACCAATGCCACCATCACTACCATTGCTACCACCATCACCATCACCATCATCACCACTGTTATCCACTTATCCCGTTATTTCTACTCGTCCCAACCTCTGTTCAATATATATTCTTATCCATCTTAAATTGAAAACAAACTTGATTATAGTATATATCAAATCGTATTTAATTTCAATCAATCTGTTCTATTCTAATGTCATCAGTTTTATTCATTAATTTGTTTGTTTACATGTCAGGCGATTCCATAACTTAGTTGTTGTTATTATTGCTGTTATCTTTATCATCTTTTCTATCATTATCTTTATTGTTATCATTATTACTATTGTTTGTATTATCATTATAAGTATCATCATTATTATCATTGTTACCATCATCATGGTTAGTATTATTGTAATACCAATAATGATGATGATTATTATTACTATCATATCATCAAAACTACTATCATTAATATCATTATCACCACGAAAAAAATCTTCATCAAATATCAAACCATTGTAAATAAAATAGGAAATTGACACTCATAATACAGCTACGCCCTTCTAGCTCGGAACAATTAAGTGATGAATAAATAAACAACTTTTGAAAAGAAGTTGATATCATCTATTAATTCTCCAGAAAGTTTAGACGACCTTTCCTTCATCTTCTGAGACACAGGAAGACGTACAGACAAGTGTGGTCAAGAAATGCGCACCCACGTTCTGGCAACACTGTCCTTTGACAACATCCGAAAGAAAACAAAATAAAAAAAACTCTTCTTGAAGTTCATTCATTTGGTTCTTCTTCAAAACTGTCAATAATGATAAAATAAAAAACCGCAAATCAGGTGTCCAACCTTTCTTATAAATGCAGAAATCATAATTCCTTCACTAAAGATCGCATGGAAAGGTGATACTCAGAAAGGATCTAAATACAAGGGTAGGGACAGTTTCGCAGTAAACCGTACGAGATATGTCCAGCTGTTTCCTCTCTGGGGTTCCTTGGTTCTTTGTTGTGGGAGAGGATCCTTCAAGATCTTTGTTTGGTCATTCATTCGAGGGAGTGATTCAAAAAACTCTTAAAGTGATAGTTTTAGATATACATGTGTGTGGATATGGAAGCACGCACACACACACACACACACACACAGGACAAAAACAGCAATAAGCAAACCTGTACAGTCACACAAATACATGAAAAAAACAATTACATACACACAGACACACAAAAATACATACATATAGACAAACACACACACACGCACATACACACACTCACACAAACACACACACACACACACACATACAAACACACACACACACATATATATACATACATATATATATATATATATATATATATATATATATATATATATATATATATACATATATCATATTCCCTTTGTCATTTTGCGAGCCAATCTCGTGAGAGTCGGCGAGCGTGCGTGAGAGCGATTTCGCAGGGAAACCATTAGAAAAAAAATCTTGTCCAGCTGTTTCCTGTCCCGTTAGGTAGTCTCAGACATGCGTCATTATATAT
>NW_028234443.1:10453144-10455644 GCF_977035675.1 Penaeus japonicus
CAAAACTAGGCAAAGTGAGATAGGTAATTGGGTTAAGATTTTGCATATGAAATATGCCCCGATGTAGGACGAAGTAGCACGAAGTGGCTTAAGAAAGGGAGGGTCCAGGGGGACGAAGCCCCTCTCCCCTTGGCTAGGGCTAACTTCAAAACAAGGCAAAGTTAAGTAGATAATTGGGTTAAAATTTTGCAAATGAAATATGGCCGGAATTCATATTTTACTCCGCAATTTCCCTGGTCTATTTCATGCCCTCCCCTACTATCGGGACCCAGATTGTGGGGTCCAGGGGTGGAATCGCGCATTATTTCCACTAGATATGAATAGTAGAAGTTGAGAGGAATCCATCGATACCACTTTTGTGGTATTTCGTAACGCGGCGTTATTCGGAAAATATACCAATACTATAGTTTACGCTCTCGGGATCCGTTTTCTATGATAGGAGTCAGTGACATTTACAGCGTAAACTCAATAATATCGTTTCCGCATGTTTATACACACATTTATGCACACATGCAAATACATTTCTGTAGGATTTATCTTTAAATTATCACTATTCATAATCTAGTAATAATCACTTGTATTCAAAGCTTCCTAATGATATACGATGTTCAACACTAGTTAACACAGTAACATGAGTCAGCACCACTTGACTCATGCCGGGCTCGATGCCTGGTAGAAGCATCTACTTTGCTTATCCTTATCCTTGTATTTCATGATTCTTGTTTATCACTGATAACTATCGCCACCATCACTAGTGTAATTAATAACTGCTTTATATGTATTATCGTTAGCGTTATTTCAATCATTGCCGTTATCATTATGACTTTCAACATTAGCATCATTGCTACGATAATACACTGTTCTTTATTATTGCTCTCATTATTATTATCATTAACGTTATTATCAGCAATTGTATAATTATCACTGACGATTTTTATTACTATCAGAGTCTTTATATTACTATCGTTATCATTATTATTGGTAGAATTACTGCCACCAAAATCATTCTGTATCAATGTTATCGTGACAATTATTGTCATTGCCATTACGAAGGATAGTGATATCATAATTTTTATTATTTTCATTGACATTATCATATTCATATAATTGTATTATCTTTATCTGTTTCGCCATAGTACGCTTTCTCACATCCAGTGAATGGTATTCAGTATAAGGCGCTGTCAGATTTCTTTGTGGACGGCTTTCTGTCTCGCACTAGGTCACATTTTCGTACCAGAAGTATTGGCGATCTTTGCGGTGTTTCCGAAATGTTTACTAACCACATCGGAGGCGTTGCACTAAGGCAACACTAAGAACTTAGAAGAGGAAGATGATTCGGATTCAGACCTCGTTATAATGAACTCTGCCTTCTTTCTGAGTTTCAGAAGTAATCCCTGGGGTGCTTGTGTTCCATGATGGCTTCAATTATGTACTTTAATTCATCTGCTAGGAATTCTGGACTGCAGATAATCAAAACCCTGAGGAGGAAACCTATAACAACTGATGATCTAATTTTATCGTTGTGTGTGGGGTAATAGTGGATGAAATCATCTTTATTTATTGTCTTTCTGTACATTGAAAAATGTAGGTTGCAGAAGGGTAGCTTCTGACTTTCCTCATTAGTTTCTTAGGATAAAGCCCGGATAAATAAAGACCTAATACGGCCGTATCTCTAGTCTTTTGCTATTGCCATGGTGTTAAGGTGTTATGGCCAGTGACGATCCCGTAATACTTCTGTTTTTTGTACACTTGCCTTGGTCAATCATCCCCCAGACGAAGGACGTGGCAATCGTTCCAACAATATATCGTAAAAGGCGTATAGACAATACGAAAACAATGGGCTTTGGTGCGTGATTATGCGAAAGACGATAGCGAAGACCACTTAGAACGAAAGTGGCTTGAGATACGGCTGAAAATCTTATCATAAGCGATTCATTACAAGCAACTTATTTCAATTCCTCAACTATATCAAGATTGCTACGTTATTTTAATGATACATGGAGGGAAAAGAATATCTTACTACATGCCTCATACATTGGGTAGCAATGATGGAACTGAAGTTTGAAGTTCAACCTTCTTTCCCCCGGTCTAGCGTCCACTGCCATGTGATTACCTATTCCAAGTCAAATTGGCTCTGTCAGATCCAACGTTAGTGTCTATCGGCAGGTCACGTACAGGTAGGATACTAAATGGGGCATTTGATTTCACTCACACAAGGCATCCGTTACATTCGTCTCCGATTTTTGCATTTTCTCATTGTGCTGCAAGGAGAGGGAAGGTGGAGCTCATGTGGAGTGTTAAGTCTTGATACTTCTTCAGCCACGGGCGGTTTCCGGGATGTTTGGAAGGGGTATGGGGGACGGGGAGGGGGGGAAGATTGGGTAATAAGGGAGCGCCAACCACCGAGTTGGGGAGGGGGGGGGGAGGCGGAGGTAGCCAGTCGGGATTTTTAGCCTTTCAGAGACATTTTTTAAGTATTTTGAAGCAAAATGCATTTACA
>NW_028234443.1:10463144-10465644 GCF_977035675.1 Penaeus japonicus
GGAATAAAATTGGAATGAAACTTGCGATCTGGTGTGGCACGGTCGGCGCCGCAGCTTTGTTTGGGGTTGATTTGTTTTGGCTTTTCGCGCTCGCGGCTCCGTGGCGCGATCGGCACTGCTTTAAGCATTGTTATGATAGGTAGGCCCGAGGGTAGGCCTACTCCTCACCCCCCCTACCCTCCTCCCTGGCCCCCCTCCCTCCCGTCCGCGGTGCGTGGCGGTGGCGGGTGCGTGGCGGGGTGACGCGTGCCGCTACCACAACACACTCACCGTCCCCTGCCAGCCGCCCGCCCGTGACAGTTCACCGCCGACAGCGATAGGGGTCGCACGCGCGCCTTTGCGTCTCCGTAACTCAGTCGTCGTCCGCAGCGGCTGGCGATTCTTGTGTGGTTTGTGTGTCCGCGGATTCCCGTGTGTGCGATCCCGTGACCCGAGGAAAGGAATGCCGACCCGCGGGTGGTGAACGGCGGGGAGGAAGTCCGGGCCGGGAGGGCGTTGCTGGCCAGCGGATCCAGGCTCTGGAAGTACTGCTTGGCTGCGTGTGGCTCTGCTACCTGGCACTGGCACTGGCACTGGGAGCGGGACTCGGGGTGTCGTGTCCGGATCTCTCGGCGGCTGCCACGATGGAGCCGGAAGGCAGGCGCTGCTGAAGGCTGCCACGGCGCGAGGGACTCAGCGATGGTGCAGCGCGAGGGGCGAGTGCTCGATGTAAGTGCCACAGGGGCCCACGGCGGCGGGAGTGCGCGACTCGGCTCGGAGATCATGGGCGCAAGGTTCCACGAGTGCTAGTGTTTTGTGGGCGCGGGAGTGTGTGTTCGGGCGGCAGTAGACCCGCCCATGTCCCTTACAGCTCAGGAGGTGGTGGAGCGCGCGGGCGTGGAGTTGTCCAAGTGTATCACGGGCCTAGGACTCCGCTCCCGTGGCAAGGACAAGGAAATCCGCGACGCCACAGGGGCAAGTGGAGGAGGCGGCAGCAGCGGCGGCGGAGGCGCTGAGGGCAGCAGGATGGGCTCCGTTCGGCGAGGGGGGGTCATGGAGAAGGTGGCCAACGTGCTGTGCGGGAACAGCGTGGCCAGCAGTGGACTGGTCAATGGCAAGACAAAGATGGACAAACCGATTCCACCCGAGAAGCCGAGTCGGTTCCTGCTGGGGAAGGTCCGGAACGGCGTGCCGGCGGGGCCCTCGGGCAACCCCCTGGTGCCCTTCAACGGCCACCAGGGCTCCCCGCGCCCCCTTCGCGCAGCCAGGTCGCCAGCGCACCTCCTGCGGGGGCACCGCTTCCTCACGTGGGACGAGCTCATCAGAGACGAGACGTTCCTGGCCCGCTTCTTCTCGTACTTCTCTCCCATCGAAAGGACGGTCCTGGCGCAGGTGTGCCTGAGGTGGCGGGCCGTCCTCTACCAGCCCAAGTTCTGGCACGGCATCCGCCCCGTCCTCAACTGCCGCGAGATGCGTCACGCCAACGTCGAGCTGACCACCGACATGCGGCGCCGCTTCTACGTGTCGGTGCAGAAGCGAGGCTTTGACTCCTTAGTGCTGATGTGCGCGAACGACGAGGACCTGATGGACCTCGTGGCCAACTACGCCGTCAACCACACGAAGGCGCTGCGCTCCGTGGCGCTGCGCTGCTCCAACGTGTCGGACAAGGGCCTGGAGACGCTGCTCGACCACCTCAACGGCGTCTATCAGCTGGAGCTCCAGGGCTGCAACGACGTGACGGAGGCTGGCCTGTGGGCGTGTCTCAACCCTCGCATCGTTTCCCTGTCCGTCGCGGATTGCATCAACGTGGCTGACGAGGCTGTGGGCGCGATCGCTCAGCTCCTGCCCTCGCTCTATGAGCTTAACCTCCAGGCTTACCATGTCACGGACGCCGCCCTCGCCTTCTTCAGCCCACGACAGACGTCCACGCTATCAATCCTTCGCCTTCACTCGTGCTGGGAGCTCACCAACCACGCTATCGTTAACATAGGTATGTACCCACGTGGCTTTTTGCATAAACATTGGCTCTTGTTGGTACAAGTTCAAGGGAAATGGAGAACGCGCGCTGTGCCGTGTTTTCATGCTCTGCTGTGGGCTGCGGCGCTGGTGCATTCCCTTTAATGTGATCTTTAGTTCTCACACTCCGAGATATTCGTTCGTCGATGTGGCGAGTCTTTTTTTCTTCTTCTTCCAAAGAGGGAACAATTGTACCGTAGACTTTGTGTGTTTTGCGTTGTGTACCAATGGACGAGATAGGAAACATTACTCTACTGTCTTCGGAATTGTTCCCCTCCATTGTTTACAGCCACACTTACACAAAAAAGGACAAATAACCAAATAAACATGGGGCAACACGCAAGCACAACAGAACTAAACATGTCTCCACCAAACTCAACCACAGAATAACCAGTCATTCTACCCTCCTGACCCCCTCTGACCCCCCCATGCACATCAAACCCCAGAACTCATATTTCCTTTGCCAGCAACCACATCACTTTAACACACTTACAGCATTCAAACG
>NW_028234443.1:10490644-10493144 GCF_977035675.1 Penaeus japonicus
GCTATTGTTTTGTAATTTTGATGGTGATAATTTTGATTATTTGAATGTGTTTTTGAAGAGAGGAGAGAGAGCCAGAGTCGACCCGACGACTGAGAGATAGCAGAGAGACGAGCAGAGGCACATGGAAGAGAGAGAGACGCAAAAGAGAGAATGCGAGAGAGAGAACAGAGAGCAAAAGGCGAGAGCTGAGATAGGAGACATTGGAGCGACGAGAGAGAAAGAGAGACATGGAGAGAGAAGAGAGAACATGGAGAGAGAGAGTAAGACGAGACATGGACGAGAGAGTAGAGTAGAGTGTCATGGAGAGAGAGAAAGAAGAAGAGATTGGATCGAGAGAGAGACATTGAGAGAGAAAAAAGAGAGGCATGAAAAGAGAAAAAGAGAGACATGGAGAAGAGACAAGAGAACATGGAAAGAGAGAAAAGAGAGCCATGAGAAGAGAGAAAGAGAGACAAGGAGAGAGAGAGACAGAGATACCATGTAAGAGAGAGAGAAAGAGCAACTGAGAGAGAGAAAGAGAGACATGGAGAGAGAGAGAAAGAGAGACATGGAGAGAGAGAGAGAAAGAGAGACATGGAGAGAGAGAAAGAGAGACATGGAGAGAGAGAGAAAGAGAGACATGGAGAGAGAGAGAGAAAGAGAGACATGGAGAGAGAGAAAGAGAGACATGGAGAGAGAGAGAGAAAGAGAGACATGGAGAGAGAGAAAGAGAGACATGGAGAGAGAGAGAGAGAGAGAGACGTAATATACGTTGTACAGGGTGTACGCACACGCACACATGATATATGCATATTTGCCTACACAGCATGAACCGAGTAATTAAGATATATATTCTAACAGCGTCATGCTAAAAGACTTTGCGTGTAGTTGATGGAGACATTAAGTAATTTACTGGATATTCAACACAGTGATTGGCTGTCAGGATACATCTTTGGTAATTTATGTCCCTGTTCTGTCATTTTCGTGTAATTTAAAACGGATTACAACGTGGAAGCAGATTAGACTATTTGTACGAGAGTGAGATTTCTACCGTGTGAAAAATGTGATACTAAGCAAGTGGTAATGCTGAATGTTATTTCAGATCTAAGGTGTATATCCAGTGCATATTAGATGCGAAAAAAAGGCATGATAATAAAACAAGTATTTAGGTCTTTTTCTTTTTGTCAGGAATGTAAACTGTGTTCTTTGGTTACTACTGGAGAACGAATAGTAAGATAGGGTTATAAATTGTCCGTGATTAGTTGCTGCTGTATTTACAGTCTATTTCTACTATTTCTTCTTTTCTTCTTCTACTTCTCTCTCTCTCTCTCTTTCTCTCTCTCCATGTCTCTCTGTCCCTCTCTCTCTCTATCTCTCTCTCTCTATCTATCTATCTCTCTCTCTCTTTCTCTCTCTCTCTCTTCTCTTCTCTCTCTATCTATCTTTTCCATCATGTCCCTCAATCATGACAAGAGTAAAGAGAACTAGTGACATGACATGACAGAACATGTCAGGGAGAGACGTGACATGAAGTTAGTGAGAGTGGGTGAAATCCTCTCTCGGAATAGATGTATGTGTTTGTTAAAATATATTTGTATGTATGTGTGTGTGCGTACTTATGTGTGAGTATATGTATGTTTGTATTTGTTTGTGAGTGCGTGTGTGTCTAGGAGCCTCATTTTGTTTTTAGAAGAGCCTGTTGTGAAACCAGGAGGGAATAAACCGTAGAGTGCATGGCTTCTTTATTCTTATTTCTCTCCCCCCCCCATCTCTCTCTCTCTCTCCCTCTCTCCCTCTCTCTCTCTCTCTCTCTCTCTCTCTCTCTCTCTCTCTCTCTCCCTCCCTCTCTCTCCCTCCCTATCTATCTATCTATCCATCTCTATTTCTCTCTTCATCCCTAACTCTCAACAACAACAATAAAATAAAACAGAATACAATAAAAGGGAAATAGAAATCACACGGAAGCAAGAGATTCTCATGACAGTCCGCTGTACAATTTTCTGTTATTATGTGGACAGTGAACGAACACCTGTCAGATTTCTTCGTAAGTCACGTGAAGGTGTCTCAGCCACGGTGATTTTTTTTTTTTTTTCTCTCTCAAGATGATTTCGAATGGAGTGGAAGATAGGGAAATGAAAGGAAGGATATGTTTAAAAAGATTGGTAGATAAGGAGATGCATAGAGAGAGAAGAGGGGAAAGAGAGGGATAGAGAAAGGGGGGGGATGAGAATGAGAGGGAGAGAAAGGTAGGGTTGAAAGAGAGATGAAGGAGAGAGAGAGAGTAAAAGAGAAAGAGAGGGAGAGACGGGAAGAGAGAGAGAGTAAAAGAGAGAGGGGGAGAGACAGATAGAGAATGAGATAGAGAATAGGAAAGATAGAGAAAGAAAGATACACAGACAGAAAAGATACACAAAGAGAAAGAGATACAGGGAGAGAGAGAGTTTAAAGATGAAATTACAATCATGGTATAGTAATCAAGACATATATAACAATTAAGGCACAAATAATAATACATAGACAG
>NW_028234443.1:10500644-10518144 GCF_977035675.1 Penaeus japonicus
CCTCCCACCCTCAGTGCTATTATGCTCTCTACTCCAACTTTTCCATTGGACTCCCTCTACTCCCCCCTCCCAACCAACATTCCCCTCTTATCACTGATACTCCCTCCTCTCACCCACACTCCCCCCTCCCCCCTACTTCTCCACCTAACCCCACCCTCCCCAACACACACACATTTTCTACTCCACCTAACTCCCTCCTCTCCCCCCTCCCCCGACGTCTTTCACTCCACACCAACCCCCACCAAATCCCCAATGACCCTCCGATCCACCCCAACCACATCCACTTCACTCCAACTCCTTCCAACCCGCCAATAACCCCATACACTCTACTTTCACCTCACACCAGCCCCTTCCCTTCCCCCCTCTCTTTGAAAATCATCGTAGTTGATAGTATGGTCTATCTATCTAGCATTCTCTCTCTCTCGCTTTCTCTCGCTTTCTTTCTTTCTTTCTTTCTCTCTCGCTAAAAATTCTTCTTTCCTTTCTCTCAAAAAACAAACAACGCTTCAAAATTCTTTCTTTCTTTCTCTCTCTCTTTCTCTATCTCCTCTTTTTCTCCTCATCTCTTAGGTTCTCTCTCTCTCTCTCTCTCTCTCTCTCTCTCTCTCTCTCTCTCTCTCTCTCTCTCTCTCTCTTTCTCAAAGAGAGGGGGGGCGACTCGTGGAGGGAGGGAGGGGTCTGTCGAACTGTGACCCCTTCCTCTGCGGCGAAGGCTTTGTGGCGGGTCTGCCTTGACTGCAATGCACGTGGAGAGAGAGAGAGAGAGAGGGGGGGGGGGGGAGAGAAAGAGAGAGAGAGAGAGATGGAGAGAGAGAGAGAGAGAGAGGGGGGGGGGGGATGGAGAGAGAAAGGGAGGGAGAGAGAGAGAAAGAGAGAGAGAGAGAGAGAGAAATAGGAGGAAGAAAGAGAGAGTGAGAGAGAGAGACGGAGAGAAAGAGAAAGAGAAAGAGAGAAAGACACACCCCAAAACCACAAAAAAAACCCCAACACACAAAACCAAACCCCATCAACACACAAAACACAAACAAAAAAACACACCACAAACACAACACACACAACACCCAAAACAACCCCCCACCACCAACCACACACACACACTAACACCCACACACAACACTCAAAACAACACACACAAACACACACACAACCACAACACACACACACACACACATAAAACCAAAACCCCCACCAACACACAACCACAAACACACCTAAAAACCACACACACATACCACACCACCACACACACACACACCACACACACACACACAACACACACCCCCACACCCCACCCAAAAAACCCCAAAAAACCCCACACCCCCTAAAAAAATTTTTTTTATAACAAAAGGGCCACCCCCCCCCCAACAAAACTTTTAATAATATTTATTTAAACACAGACCCCCCCCAATAAAAAACAACACACCACAACAACCACACATTATAAAAAGAGAGAGGGAGAAGGGGGGGGGGGGGGGGGGGGGGAAGAGAGGAAGAAGAAGGGAAGGGGGGGGGGGAAAGGAAGGGAAAAAAGGGGGGGGGGGGGGGGGAGGAGGGAGGAGAAAGAGGAAAGGAGAAGAGAAAAAAGGAGAAGGGGAAGAATTGTTGGTTTTTTAAAATTCCCAGAAACCCCAATCAAACAAATTTCCCCAAACAATTTTAAATTAAAATATAACATCATTTCTCAAATAAATTCACATACCCACCATTTCCAAAAGAAATTAATCTAACAAGATATATTTGCCTCGCGTTTCCCCCGTATACAAAGCGTCATTTTTTTTCATGTAAAAAACCCAGTTTTGTTGATGAGAATAAAAAAAAAAAATTTGGGGAAAAACCAGCTGCCCACCTTGACCACCTGGGGAGGGCACCGCTGCTAAGGCCTAAACCTACGGAGCCAGGGTAGGCCCCTGAGTTTGCCTATTCTTGGTTTTTTTTCCCCGTCCGAGGGAAGACACTAACTCGGGAAAGTTACGACTTCTTTACGTTCTTTCTCTAGCGTTCTTTTCAATTTAAATAATATAATATTAATATAAATTAAAAAATAATATATTATATAATATATATATAATACGGTTTCAAAACCGTGCCGTCAATCTTACGCGCGGGTTCAGCCCGGGCAGGGGTAAAAATTTTTATAAATAAAAATATATAATATATATATATATATATATATATAAAAATAATATATAAAAATATAATTTTAAATATAAATATTTAAAATATATATCCACACACCACACACACACCCACACACACCAACACACCCCCACACACACACACACACACCACACCACACACACACATACACACACATATATACTAATATATACAAAACAATTAAATTTTATGTAAGTATAATTTTTAAAATATTATATATGTAATAAACATATAAATATACAACAGAAGAGAGAGAGAGAGGGGGGGGGGAGAAAGAAAAAGAGAGAATTTTTGTGTGAGAAGAGAAAGAGAGAAGAGAGAGGGAAAGAGACAACAGAGAGAGAGAGGGAGAGACAGACGAAAGAGAGAAAGAAGGGGGGGGGGATTTAATAGGACATATCAATAGTATTGACTATTTTGTAATAAGTGACGAAATAGGTAAGGGGAGGCCTTTTGGCAAAAGGGAAATTTACTTTTCTTTTTAAATTTAGTTTGATTCAGAAAATAATCTGATTTGATTTGGAATTGTACTGAGGCGACATTGTTTTTTTCCCTTTTTATTTATATATATATATATATATATATATAAATAATATATATATATAGAGTATATATAGATAATATATTATACACATGTATAGTAAAGATTTATATTATTTATATATAATATATATATATATATATATATTTATATATATATATATATATATATACTGTATATGTAAATATAATATTTATATATTATATATAGATATATTTATATATTTATATATATTTAAGATAATACATGTATATGTAAATATATATATATAATATAATTATAATATATATATATATATATATATATATATGATATGTATATACATGTATATGTAAAATATATTTATATATATACTATATATATAAATATATAAATATATATATATTTTATATATATAAGTGGGGGTGTGTGTTGTGTGTTAAGATACATACTTCATATATATTATAGTATATATAAATATCTAATTTATATATATATATAGATATAACAAGAAAAAAGATAAAAGTAGAAGAATAAAGAAAAAAAAAAATCACTCAACAAGACAGAAAAGCTTCAATCTTCAACTGTCCCGACAGAAAACAAAACGAAAAAAGCGAAGAAAATCACAGGAGGAAAACACCGTGTAGAAATAAGAAGATATGAGAGTAAACAGACCACACAACAAACAGGCCATACAAACACTTGGACACGTAATCTTGCTGTACAAAAGGCGCCGAGAGCGCTATACAAGGGGCGAATGAGAGCGCGTGTGTTGATGTGTGTTTGGGGAGAAAACACACATGTCTTGGGAAAAGAGGCTTGGGGAAAGGCACGCCACCTTATTTTTGCCTTGGGTATTAAGAATTTGTGTGTGATTCTTATTTTTTCCTTTCTTTTTTTTTCTCTCTGTCTTACTACTGTTATTTTTTTTTTTCTCATTCCCTTTCTTTTTTCTCTTTTTCACTCTTACTCTCCGTTTCTTTTCATTCTCTCTCTCTCACTCTCCGTTTCCTTTTCATTCTCTTTCTCCTCTCTCTCTATCTCTCTTCTCTCTATCTCTCTCTCTCTCTCTTTCTTTCTCTTTCTCACTCTCCTGTTTCTTTTTTCTCTCTCTCACTCACTTTCTCTCTCTCTTTCTCACTTTCACTCTCCGCATCCCATCTTAAGCGAAAAATTTATCCAACCGCGCAAAATCTAGTCAGTGAAAAATGAAAGATAAAAAGGCCAGTCGATTATGCTAATCAGCACAAGAGACGCTTATTGTCCGTAAAGTTTCCCCCACAGGTATTGGGAAAACGATTACTTATTGACATCTATATTGGAAACGGAAAATCTGATAACGAAGCTTTGTTATCCATCTTGTCGAAGGCAAATATGACAACGCTTCTATGATCGGCAATTGTCTCCGTATAATACCGATAAGTCTGTGGCGATGATCGTAAACTCTTTCTTACACAACGGATTGGATTCCTGGATTTCTCTTCTTACGTGAACGAGAAACGCATGAAGCCTGTTTATTGTTTCTATACACGATCTGGATGTGGATGCTATTGGATACTTACCGACAGAACGCATGATATCTGTTTTTTCACACGCATGCATTCGTCTTTTCTGCACACGTAATACGGATTCAACTGATCTTCTCGTTACACAACAGGACATGGCCGCTAATCTTTCCTTACACGATCGTGCGTGACGTCAAATTTCCAGTGACCATAGTACAAAAACGACCACGAATGCAAACGTCGCCTTGAATCCACGAACGAAATGCCGCATCCCCGACATTCTCTTACGCTAACGAACACACGAATCCGCTTCGTTTTAAGCTAGAGAGGGCGCGCGTGTATTGTACTACATATCTAAACAAAGGCAGCCTTAATTAATGTATATTCGATATAGAACAAATGGAAAAATAGAACAATATGCAATTAACAAAAGAGGTGAGAAAGAAAAGTCTTGGAAAACTTAGCAAGGCATCCGTGACGTTTGGCGCCAGCATGTCTGACCGGCGCGTGACGTCACTACTTGTTTTGTGCATCTGGCTCGTGTTGGCGCCAAGGAGCCGGCGGAGGAGGGGGGAGGGTAAAAGGGTGGGGAGAGAGGGGGAAGAGGGGGGTCTGAAGGAGGGAAGGGGGGAGGGAGCGAGAAGGAAGAGAGAAGTGGTGGGGATGGGGGTGGTGGGGAGGGTGGAGGAATAGGGGGATAGAGGGAATATAAGGGATGGGGGAAGGAAGAGGCATGGAAAAGAAAGGAGACGAAGAAGGAAGGGAGTGGAAGGGAGTATAAGAATGGAAAATAAAAAGGGAATGAAGAATAGGTAGATAACGTAAAAAAAAAACATACAAACACACACATATACACACACAGCATATTTAGAAGAAAAAAAAATCATGCACACACACGCAAACACACATACACACACAAACACACCAAGACAAACAAACAAACAAAAAGATGAACCGGGGGGGGGCCCCGGGGGGGGGGGGGAGTCTAGAAACGCCAAACAAACAAAATTCCGGGAACCATTCAAAAACAAAGTCCGGCCATTTTGTTTTCATTTTTTGCAAGCGCGCTTACCATTTACTTTTTATTGCTCGCATTTTAAAATACCATTATATTTCCCCTTTGTCACTCCCCCATCCCACCCCCCTCACCCCTACGCTAAAACCCCATCCTCCTCTATCCCCACCTCCCCTTCCTGCTCCTCCCATTTCCCACTATGCTCACCTGCCCTGCCCTCTGTTCCCCCTCCCCCTAGGTTCCCCCTCCCACCCTCAGTGCTATTATGCTCTCTACTCCAACTTTTCCATTGGACTTCCTCTACTCCACCCCTCCCAACCAACATTCCCCTCTTATCACTGATACTCCCTCCTCTCACCCACACTCCCCCTCCCCCCTACTTCTCCACCTAACCCCACCCTCCCCAACACATACATTTTCTACTCCACCTAACTCCCTCCTCTCCCCCCCCTCCCCCGACGTCTTTCACTCCACACCAACCCCCACCAAATCCCCAATGACCCTCCGATCCACCCCAACCACATCCACTCCACTCCAACATCTTTCAACCAGCCAATAACCCCATCCACTCTACTTCCACCTCACACCAACCCCTTCCCTTCCCCCCTCTCTTTGGAAATCATCGGAGTTGATAGTTTGGTCTATCTATCTAGCATTCTCTCTCTCTCTCTCCTCTTTCTTGCTATCATCTCTCTCGCTTTCTTTCTTCTTTCTCTCTCTCTTTCTTTTCAAAGAGAGGGGGGCGACAGGGGGGGGCGATTCTTTGGGGGGGGGGGGTGGAGAGGAGGGAGGGGTCTGTCGAAACTGGACCCTAGTCCTCTCCGAAGGCTTTGTGGCGGTGTCTGCCTTGACTGCAATGGCACGTGTGGAGAGAAGAGAAGAAGAGAGAGCGGGGGGGGCAGGGGCTCGAAGAGAGGAGGAGAGAGAGAGAGAACTGAGACCTTCCTATGCGGCGAAGGGCTTTGAGAGAGAGAGAGAGTGAGACTGCAAGAGCGTGAGGAAGAGAGAGAGAGAGAGAAAAAAAAAAGGGGGGGAGAGAAAGAGAGAGGAGAGAGTGCGGGAATGTGAGAAGTTGAAGAGAGAGAGAGAGAGGAGAGCGGAGAGAGAGAGAGAGAGAGAGATAGAGATAGAGATAGAGATAGAGATAGAGATAGAGATAGAGATAGAGATAGAGATAGAGATAGAGATAGAGATAGAGATAGAGATAGAGATAGAGAAAGAGACAGACAGACAGAGACAGAGAGAGAAAGATAGATAGATAGACACGTATATAGACAGACAGACACAGCGCCAGCGCCAGACAAACAAACACCTACACAACCGCACGCAAGAGAAGCGAGTTTTTTCCAATTACCTCAACGAATTACGCAGATGATTCATGCTGGAGATTCGAGGACGGTCGGAAGTAACAGAAGCGAGAGATGGTTCATTATCGGATAGAGATTTGGACCCGAAACCCACGTGGGAAGTAGCCTTGGGAAGCCTTTTGTGGTACGAGATCAGGGAGAGAGTGTGTGTGTGAGAGAAAAGAAATGAGGCTGAGAGGGGGAGAGAGGAGAGAGAGAGAGAGAGACCAAGTCAGACAGAGAAGGAAAAAGAGGAAGATGAGAGAGAGTGAGAGAGTGTGTGTGTGAGTGTGTGTGAGAGAGAGAGGGAGAGGGAGAGTGAGAGAGAGAGAGAGAGAGAGAGAGAGAGACAGACAGACAGACAGACAGACAGAATAAGAGAGAGGGGGGGGGGGAGAGCGAGAGAGAGACAGACAGACAGACAGAAAGAGAGACAGAAAAAGAGAGAGAGCGAGAGAGTGTGAGAGTGAGAGAGAGAGTGAGAGAGTGTGAGAGAGAGAGAGAGACGGGGGAGAAGGGGGGGAGGGCGGGAGGGGAGAGAAATGAGAGAACACGTAACACTAGATTGCAACGCCGACAGTGTTGGCAAAGGAGCAGGATATATTGAGTTGTCTCTGTGTGTGTGTGTGTGTGTACATGTGTGCATGCATGTGTGTAGATGTATCTATCTGTCTATTTATGTACACATACACACACACACACATACTGAGTATGTGTGTGTGTGTGTGATCATTTGTCCGTTAGTACATCCAGTCTCCACAATTCATCCACCAGAATCCTCCATCCCCGGTCCTTCCACATGCTTCCATCGTGCTGATTCCTGTCCATCCCGCCGGCCCGTCCCCTCCGTGGTCTTCTTGTGCCTTCTATCAGCTTCAACGTCCTCGTTAGCCTTTCCGCTCTGACTTGATGACCGTAGAACATCAACTTCCGCCTCTTGATAATGGCGTTTTAGGTGCCTCTTCATCATGTCACTTTTCTTCATTTCTTCTTGTTCTTTTTCCCTCTCTCTCTCTATCTATCTATCTATCTCTCACACTCTTCTTTCTTTTTTTTCTCTCTCTCTCTCTCTCTCTCTCTCTTTCTCTCACACTCTCTTCTCTCTTTCTCTCTCTCTCATTCTCTCTCTATCTATCTATCTATCTAACTCTCTCTCTCTCTCTCTCTCTCTCATTCTCTCTCTATCTATCTATCTAACTCTCTCTATCTATCTATCTATCCATATATCTATCTATCTATCTATCTCTATCTATCTATCTAACTCTCTCCATCTCTCTCTCTCTCTCTAAAACTCTCTCTTACTCTCTCTCTCCTTCTCCCTCTCCCTCCCTCCCTCCCTCCCTCCCTCCAGGAACACGTGCAATACAATCACGTTCTTCCATCTCTCTCTCCAAATACATAATCATTCGCTCTATTTTGATCCCAGGAGATATCCCAGAGCCTTCTAAAAACCTTAGTCTCGAACGTCACAGTGAAATAACACAGGGGCTTTCACTAACTTCAATTTAACCGGTATTCTAGTGGCTCTGGATTTTCGGATCTTACTCAACATCACTGATGTGCAGATAGCATGTTAGATTCATTATGATGGATGCTGATAGATTCTTGATTTGGTTTCACTGTTGCAGCGTGTGTTTTGATGTGTAATTACACCGAGGGCCTTGAAAGTTCTCTTTTTTCCAGTTATTATCCAGTTATACATTTCCATAACTTTGTTTCGTTGTGTTTCCCAGATCAGTTTTAGATTTCTCAGAACTGATTTCTGTGTCGTATTGCCAATTTACATTTTCCAGCCTCTCTTAAGTCTTCCTTATTTTCTGCTACTAAATCTCTAACACAAGTAAGCCTGGGGTTGTTTACATTTCAGTTCTTTATTATAGTTTTCTAGTACATCCTTTATCATTTCAGTTCCTTATTATAGTTTTCTAGTACATCCTTTATCATTTCAGTTCCTTATTATAGTTTTCTAGTACATCCTTTATCATTTCAGTTCTTTATTATAGTTTTCTAGTACATCCTTTATCATTTCAGTTCTTTATTATAGTTTTCTAGTACATCCTTTATCATTTCAGTTCCTTATTATAGTTTTCTAGTACATCCTTTATCATTTCAGTTCCTTATTATAGTTTTCTAGTACATCCTTTATCATTTCAGTTCCTTATTATAGTTTTCTAGTACATCCTTTATCATTTCAGTTCCTTATTATAGTTTTCGAGTACACTCTTTATATTTCTGCTTCCTTTCCGTATAGGTTTTCGAGTACATCCTTTATCATTTCAAGAAGGAAAACTGACATCGATCAATGAAGAGAGTAGCGCATTCTTGTATCTAACGGCTACTCCAGATACATTCCACCCAGTAGATACTTTCTATCGATGTAAACATCACTTCCTATTTTGAAAACAAAAGAACAAAATTTACGCATGATCACGGTTCATTGATCTTTATATGACAGATATTAGAGTCGATTTTAATCCTTCGCTTATTTCAGATAATTTGTTTTCCAAATAGTTTGCAGTGATTTGATTTGTTTCATATGATGCAGCTTAACTTCAAATAAAAATTATCGAATCACAGAAAACCATTCCAAGTTCGTTTTTCCAAAATTGAAAATTACCTTTAGTGTTGCCTCTTCTTCAGCTGATCATTCTAAGAGCTTTTTTCGTAGTTATGTGAAGGCCCTTTCACGATTTCATGTATATTTTTACAATCCGAGGTTCTGAGGTCCACTGAAAAACGAGCGGGATGAGGAGACATAACAAAGGAGGAGGTCCGTAGATTTCAGGTTGCTTTGCACAAGGTTCCATTGTTTTACAAACCTGAATAACATAAAAATCAATGAAAAAAAAATATCTCTCTCTACTCCACTCTCCCTTCTCCCTCTCTCTCTCTCTCTCTCTATCTCTCTCTATATCTAAACTCTCAACATTACTCTCCATCTCTATTCTCCCTCTCACTCTCACTCTCACTCCCTCCCTCTCTCATTCTCCCTTCTCTCTCTCTCTCTCTCTCTCTCTCTCTCTCTCTCTCTCTCTCTCTCTCTCTCTCTCTCTCTCTCTCTCTCTCTCTCTCTCTCTCTCTCTCTCTCTCTCTCTCTCTCTCTCTCTCTCTCTCTCTCTCTCTCTCTCTCTCTCTCTCTCTCTCTCTCTCTCTCTCTCTCTCTCTCTCTCTCTCTCTCTCTCTCTCTCTCTCTCTCTCTCTCTCTCTCTCTCTCTCTCTCTCTCTCTCTCTCTCTCTCTCTCTCTCTCTCTCTCTCTCTCTCTCTCTCTCTCTCTCTCTCTCTCTCTCTCTCTCTCTCTCTCTCTCTCTCTCTCTCTCTCTCTCTCTCTCTCTCTCTCTCTCTCTCTCTCTCTCTCTCTCTCTCTCTCTCTCTCTCTCTCTCTCTCTCTCTCTCTCTCTCTCTCTCTCTCTCTCTCTCTCTCTCTCTCTCTCTCTCTCTCTCTCTCTCTCTCTCTCTCTCTCTCTCTCTCTCTCTCTCTCTCTCTCTCTCTCTCTCTCTCTCTCTCTCTCTCTCTCTCTCTCTCTCTCTCTCTCTCTCTCTCTCTCTCTCTCTCTCTCTCTCTCTCTCTCTCTCTCTCTCTCTCTCTCTCTCTCTCTCTCTCTCTCTCTCTCTCTCTCTCTCTCTCTCTCTCTCTCTCTCTCTCTCTCTCTCTCTCTCTCTCTCTCTCTCTCTCTCTCTCTCTCTCTCTCTCTCTCTCTCTCTCTCTCTCTCTCTCTCTCTCTCTCTCTCTCTCTCTCTCTCTCTCTCTCTCTCTCTCTCTCTCTCTCTCTCTCTCTCTCTCTCTCTCTCTCTCTCTCTCTCTCTCTCTCTCTCTCTCTCTCTCTCTCTCTCTCTCTCTCTCTCTCTCTCTCTCTCTCTCTCTCTCTCTCTCTCTCTCTCTCTCTCTCTCTCTCTCTCTCTCTCTCTCTCTCTCTCTCTCTCTCTCTCTCTCTCTCTCTCTCTCTCTCTCTCTCTCTCTCTCTCTCTCTCTCTCTCTCTCTCTCTCTCTCTCTCTCTCTCTCTCTCTCTCTCTCTCTCTCTCTCTCTCTCTCTCTCTCTCTCTCTCTCTCTCTCTCTCTCTCTCTCTCTCTCTCTCTCTCTCTCTCTCTCTCTCTCTCTCTCTCTCTCTCTCTCTCTCTCTCTCTCTCTCTCTCTCTCTCTCTCTCTCTCTCTCTCTCTCTCTCTCTCTCTCTCTCTCTCTCTCTCTCTCTCTCTCTCTCTCTCTCTCTCTCTCTCTCTCTCTCTCTCTCTCTCTCTCTCTCTCTCTCTCTCTCTCTCTCTCTCTCTCTCTCTCTCTCTCTCTCTCTCTCTCTCTCTCTCTCTCTCTCTCTCTCTCTCTCTCTCTCTCTCTCTCTCTCTCTCTCTCTCTCTCTCTCTCTCTCTCTCTCTCTCTCTCTCTCTCTCTCTCTCTCTCTCTCTCTCTCTCTCTCTCTCTCTCTCTCTCTCTCTCTCTCTCTCTCTCTCTCTCTCTCTCTCTCTCTCTCTCTCTCTCTCTCTCTCTCTCTCTCTCTCTCTCTCTCTCTCTCTCTCTCTCTCTCTCTCTCTCTCTCTCTCTCTCTCTCTCTCTCTCTCTCTCTCTCTCTCTCTCTCTCTCTCTCTCTCTCTCTCTCTCTCTCTCTCTCTCTCTCTCTCTCTCTCTCTCTCTCTCTCTCTCTCTCTCTCTCTCTCTCTCTCTCTCTCTCTCTCTCTCTCTCTCTCTCTCTCTCTCTCTCTCTCTCTCTCTCTCTCTCTCTCTCTCTCTCTCTCTCTCTCTCTCTCTCTCTCTCTCTCTCTCTCTCTCTCTCTCTCTCTCTCTCTCTCTCTCTCTCTCTCTCTCTCTCTCTCTCACTCTCTCACTCTCTCTCTCTCTCTCTCTCTCTCTCTCTCTCTCTCTCTCTCTCTCTCTCTCTCTCTCTCTCTCTCTCTCTCTCTCTCTCTCTCTCTCTCTCTCTCTCTCTCTCTCTCTCTCTCTCTCTCTCTCTCTCTCTCTCTCTCTCTCTCTCTCTCTCTCTCTCTCTCTCTCTCTCTCTCTCTCTCTCTCTCTCTCTCTCTCTCTCTCTCTCTCTCTCTCTCTCTCTCTCTCTCTCTCTCTCTCTCTCTCTCTCTCTCTCTCTCTCTCTCTCTCTCTCTCTCTCTCTCTCTCTCTCTCTCTCTCTCTCTCTCTCTCTCTCTCTCGCTTTCAATATGATGTTAGAGAAGATGACAAGATTACCTGAGATGTTACGGGGGGGAAGGGTGGGTGGGGGAGGGGATACGAAGGGGAGGAAGGGAGAGAAGAAGGGGGAGGGGGGGGTAGGATGATGATGTGAAAGAGGAAATAGGGGAGATTCGGACGAAAATGAGAGAATAAAGAAGATATATATGATGCTTGTGATAACGATATCGATAATGATGGTAATGATAATAAAAGGTATGATGATGATGAAAATAGTATTGATGATGATAATGATACTACTACTATGACTATAACAACAGAAACCAGCTACTATTACTAGTAGTAGTACTATTACGACTACTACTTCTGCTAACATTATTTATAATAATAATAATGATGATGATAACTTTCATTCTAATCATAATGATGATAGTAATTATAACAGAATTTTACTGATAAAGATGAGAGTAAAGTTGATAGTAATAATGATAATATTGATGATTATAGTAACGATAATAATGAAAATTGTTACACTGATAATGGTAACAACAAGAATGATTATAATGATGCTAATAAAAGTAATGAAAATGACAATGATAGTGATTATGATAATGATAATAATTATGAAAATAATAATAATAGTTATGAAAATAATCATGATAATTATGAAAAGTATAATGATAATCACAATAATGATAATCATAATTATAATGATAATAATAACATCAACAAAACTACTGCTATCCATAATGATGATAATAAAACATAAACAGTTTTAAGTGATAAGTGGTAAATGCCATTAACCTTCCCTTTCTGACCTTTCAAAGTATTGTTAAATGTATTTTCTTCTTTGAATTAATATTTTACTTCCTGGAGGGACACTTTCTCTATATTGATGTTATTGATTGTTATTATTGTTTTTGTTATTGTTATTATCATTATTATTATTGTTATCATTATCCTTATCGTTATTGTTGTTATCATTATTATCATTGTTCTTGTTTTGTTGTTGTTATTATTGTTATTATCATTATTATCGTTATCATTGTTATTATCATTATTAAGATTTGTTTTGTTGTTACTATTTTTATAATAAGTACTTTCATTATCTATATTATCATAATTACTATCAAAACATTACTATTGTTGTTGCTTTTTATCATTATGATTATCATCATCATCATTATTCAGACCGCTACTACTACTACTAAAATTATCAATGCCATCATCATTTCTACTATTGTTTATATCGTCAGTATCACATCATTATCATTATCATCATCGCCAACATTGCAACTAATTACCATAATAATCCCATTATCTTTATTAATTATTACACTTTATTATGCACATTGCATCCGTCGAATCACCCCCTCCCCCCCCATCTCTCTCTCTCAGACGTGCATAAGTAATGCAATAGCAAAACGCACAGGAATTATGACCCGGAATTCTCAGGATTACCTATGCTCGGTGTTTGACCTCTGACCTTCCTGCAAGGGAACAGAGGTCACGGATTCTAAACTGTTTCGCACATCTGCAATATGATATCTATGGTAGAAAGTGAGGGGAGAGAGATGAAGGGGAAAAGGGGAAAGAGGTGAAGGGGAAAGGGGAAAGAGATGAAGGAGAAAAAGGGAAAGAGGTGAAGGGGAAAAGGGGAAAGAGATGAAGGGGAAAAAGGGAAAGAGATGAAGGAGAAAAAGGGAAAGAGATGAAGGGGAAAAGGGGAAAGACATGGAAGGGAAAGGGGAAAGAAATGAAGGGAAAAGGGGAGAGAGATGAAGGGGAAAAGGGGAAAGAGGTGAAGGGGAAAAGGGGAAAGAGATGAAGGAGAAAGGGGAAAGGGGGAAAAAGGGGGGGAATGGGATGAGAATAGGTATGACTAATGGGAGTTTGATCGTTTACGTGAAACATGAAGGATGGTTAGTTACGGATGAGATATTATTCCGAGGAAAAGGAAAAGAAAAAAGTGAAAAAATTAGAAATGTAATTCCCATCGAATCTTGCCGCCTCTCTACACCCACCTTACCCCCCTCTCACATCTCCACTCTCCGTATCCCAACCTCTCACCTAACCTCCCCGCACTCCTCCATCCCCCCTCCCACTACCTGCCCCTCCCCCCTCTCCCTCTCTTACCCCACTACCCCCTCCCCCCCTCTTCCATCCCCCCTACCACTACCTCCCCCTCACCCCTCCCCCTCCCTCCTCTCTCCCCCCACCCTCTCTCTCTCTCTCACCCCAACCTCTCACCTCCCCCCCACCTCCCCAATCCCCGCCCCTATCCCCATCCCCGCCCACCATCCCTCCTCCCTACCCCCATGATAACCACCCATCATGGGGGGGGGGGGGATCACCTTGTCTCACTCGACGGTAAGTTGGACTTTGAGTGCCCGCTGACCTTAAGCAAACACAGCCCCGTGACCTTTTAGGGAGAGATAAAAGGGAAGGATTTGTTGTCGGGTGAATTCCGTGCGTGAAGTCTCGGTATTTGTGGTAGTGTGTGGTAGGGTGGTGTCCTTGTGTGGTTGTGTGTGGTGGAGGGGTGTCCTTGTGTGGTTGTGTGTGGTGGAGGGGTGTCCTTGTGTGGTAGTGTGTGGTGGAGGGGTGTCCTTGTGTGGTTGTGTGTGGTGGAGGGGTGTCCTTGTGTGGTAGTGTGTGGTGGAGGGGTGTCCTTGTGTGGTTGTGTGTGGTGGAGGGGTGTCCTTGTGTGGTTGTGTGTGGTGGAGGGGTGTCCTTGTGTGGTAGTGTGTGGTGGAGGGGTGTCCTTGTGTGGTAGTGTGTGGTGGAGGGGTGTCCTTGTGTGGTTGTGTGTGGTAGTGTGGTGTCCTTGTGTGGTTGTGTGTGGTGGAGGGGTGTCCTTGTGTGGTTGTGTGTGGTGGAGGGGTGTCCTTGTGTGGTTGTGTGTGGGGGTGGGGTGTCCTTGTGGGGTTGTGTGTGCTTGGGGGTGGTCCTTGTGTGGTTGTGTGTGGTGGAGGGGTGTCCTTGTGTGGTTGTGTGTGGTGGAGGGGTGTCCTTGTGTGGTAGTGTGTGGTGGAGGGGTGTCCTTGTGTGGTTGTGTGTGGTGGAGGGGTGTCCTTGTGTGGTTGTGTGTGGTGGAGGGGTGTCCTTGTGTGGTTGTGTGTGGTGGAGGGGTGTCCTTGTGTGGTTGTGTGTGGTGGAGGGGTGTCCTTGTGTGGTTGTGTGTGGTGGAGGGGTGTCCTTGTGTGGTTGTGTGTGGTGGAGGGGTGTCCTTGTGTGGTAGTGTGTGGTGGAGGGGTGTCCTTGTGTGGTTGTGTGTGGTGGAGGGGTGTCCTTGTGTGGTTGTGTGTGGTGGAGGGGTGTCCTTGTATGGTAGTGTGTGGTGGAGGGGTGTCCTTGTGTGGTAGTGTGTGGTGGAGGGGTGTCCTTGTGTGGTTGTGTGTGGTGGAGGGGTGTCCTTGTGTGGTTGTGTGTGGTGGAGGGGTGTCCTTGTGTGGTTGTGTGTGGTAGTGTGGTGTCCTTGTGTGGTTGTGTGTGGTGGAGGGGTGTCCTTGTGTGGTAGTGTGTGGTGGAGGGGTGTCCTTGTGTGGTTGTGTGTGGTGGAGGGGTGTCCTTGTGTGGTTGTGTGTGGTAGTGTGGTGTCCTTGTGTGGTTGTGTGTGGTGGAGGGGTGTCCTTGTGTGGTAGTGTGTGGTGGAGGGGTGTCCTTGTGTGGTTGTGTGTGGTGGAGGGGTGTCCTTGTGTGGTTGTGTGTGGTGGAGGGGTGTCCTTGTGTGGTTGTGTGTGGTAGTGTGGTGTCCTTGTGTGGTTGTGTGTGGTGAAGGGGTGTCCTTGTGTGGTAGTGTGTGGTGGAGGGGTGTCCTTGTGTGGTTGTGTGTGGTGGAGGGGTGTCCTTGTGTGGTTGTGTGTGGTAGTGTGGTGTCCTTGTGTGGTTGTGTGTGGTGGAGGGGTGTCCTTGTGTGGTAGTGTGTGGTGGATGGGTGTCCTTGTGTGGTTGTGTGTGGTGGAGGGGTGTCCTTGTGTGGTTGTGTGTGGTGGAGGGGTGTCCTTGTGTGGTAGTGTTTGGTGGAGAGGTGTTTGTAGTACTGTTTATGTGTAGGAGTGTGTGTGGGTTTTTGTTTGTGTGTTTGGTAGTGTGTATCTTTTTTGTTTGTGTGTGTGTTTGTGGTACCCTGGTGTGGTAGTGTGTGGTGTAGGGGTGTTTGTAGTAGTGTTTACGTGTGGGAGTGGTATCTTTGTGTAGTAGTGTGTGTGTTTGTTTGTCTGGTAGGCTCTCTGTCTGGGAGTGGTATCCTTGCGTGGTAGTGTGTGTATGCTTGTGTGGTAGTGGTTGTGTGGGTATTTGCGTTTGTATGGTAGAGTGTTGGGGAATGGTATTTGTATTAGTATTTGTGTGTGTAAGTGGTATCTTTGTTAGTGGTAGTGTGTGTATTTTTGATTGTGTGGTAGTGTGTACGAATGGTATATTTGTTGGTATGCGTGTGTGGAAGTGGTATTCCAGTCTGTGTATTTGGTAATAGTATCTGTTTTTGTTTGGCATTTGTCTTTGTTTGTGAGAGTAGCATTTGTGTTTGTGCATGGAAGTGGAATCTGTGTTCCTGTTTGTGGGATGGTTCATTGTCTGTTTGAAGTGTGTTACTATCTGCTTGTTCGGTTACTTGATTGGGAAGGGCGTTTGTGTGTGTGTTTTTTGCTGGATGTTTGTACTTGTTTGTATATTCATGTGGTTATAGTGCGTTTGTTTGTGCGTGAGAAAGGTCGACTTGTTTGTGTAGGAGTGGTGTCTGTTTATATTTGCGTGGACCGTTTGAGGTGTGATCTTGGGTTTGCGGTTCTTCATTTGTTTAGGAGGGAGTGTCTCTCTGTTTGTGTGTGTGAGGTTACACACACACACACACACACACACACACACACACACACACACGTGTGTGTGTGTGTGTGTGTATCTATATGTATGTGCACAGATATTCATATTCTCCAGTGTACATACCTTTAGTATATCCCTTAGTAGCACAGCTACATAACAAAATACCAAGTTATGATAATTAAAGTAGATATGTTATAGGCTCTGAACACCATTGTTCTGTATCCTATACAACATATGAATATGCAAAGCAATGTCAAACAATGAAATGAAATTATGTAACACCGGATGCACAGTATACATTTATTTTATTAATTTAGAAGGGCACTGCATATCACTCAACATTGGTGAATGAATTGTTCAACTGAAAGAGAGAGAGAGAGAGAAGGAAGGAGAGAGGAAGGGAGAATGAAGAGAGAGAGAGAGAGAGAGAGTGAGAAGGAGAGTAGGAAAGTGAAGGTAAGAGGGAGGGAGGGAAGGAGGAGAGGAGGAAAATAGGGAGGGAAGGAAGGAAAGAAGGAGGAAGGAAGGGAGGGAAGGATTGTAGGAGAGAGAGAGAGAGAGAGAGAGAGGGAGAGGGAGAGGGAGAGGGAGAGGGAGAGAGAAGGAGAGAGAGAGAGAAAGAGAAAAACAGAGAAACAGAGAAACGGAGTTTTAAATAGAAATGTTTACGTGTGTGTGTGACTGTGTACCTCCAAAATTTAAAAAAAAAACTACCTTCAACAAGCACACATGCAAACACACACACAAACACACACACGTACAAGCAAACACACACAAACACACACACACACACACACACACACACACACACACACACACACACACAAACACACACATTCCCGCCGATGGGATTGAGGGTAAAGAAGTAGAGGGGAGGGTGGGGTGGGGAGGGGAGGGGACAGGAGGGGGGTATAGCGGTGAATCATATGATATCAGACTTGTGGTGAGGAGAGAGGGGGGGTCAGGGTGGGGGTGGGGGGAGGAAGATCGGGGAGTATCAGAGATTGAAGAGGAGGGAG
>NW_028234443.1:10523144-10530644 GCF_977035675.1 Penaeus japonicus
CTGCTGCTTGTCTCTTGGTTTGGCTGTTTCTCTGACTTTATTGTTTTTATTTATTCTTTTTTTTTCTGACTCTGACTGTCTCTTTTTTTCTTTCTCTTTCTTTCTCTTTCTTTTTCTTCTTCTTCCTCCTTTTCTTTTTATTTTTTTTTTTTTTTTTTTTTTTTTTTTTTTTTTTTTTTTTTTTTTTTTTTTTTTTTACTTTTATTTTTTTTTTATTTTTTTTATCTTTTTTTTTTTTTTTTTTTTTTTTTTTTTTTTTTTTTTTTTTTTTTTTTTTTTTTTTTTTTTTTTTTTTTTTTTTTTTTTTTTTTTTTTTTTTTTTTTTTTTTTTTTTTTACTTTTTTTTTTTTTATTTTTTTTTAAGTGTGTTTTTTTATTTTTTTTATATTCTTTTTTTTTTCTTCTTTTTTTTTTTTTTTTTCTTTTTTTTCTTTTTTCTCTCTTCCCTTCACATCCTCTCTCTCTCTCTCTCTCTTCTCTCTTTTTTCTCTCATCTCTTCTCTTTCTTTCTTTTTCCTTCTCTTTTTGCTTCTCTTTTTTTTTTTTTTTTTTTTTTTTCCTTTTTTTTTTTTTTTTCTCTTTCTTATTTTTTATTTTTATTTTTTTTTTTTTTTCTACTTCCTTTTATTTCATTTACTCTCTTTCTTTCCTCTCTTTTTTTTTTTTTACGTTTGTTTCCCTGTCCTTCCAATTTTTTCTTTCCCATATCCTTTTCTCTTCTCTTCTCTTTCTTTTCTTTTCTTCTTTCATCTCATCTTCATTCCTTTCTCGCTTTCATTCTCCTCTCTTCTTTCTCTTCCTCGATTTCTTCATTCTTCTTCTCTTTCTCTCTCTCTGCTTATCCTCTTTCTCTCTTTCTCAACTCTCGCTTCTTTTCTTCTCCTCTCTTTCTCATCTCTCTCTCCTCTCTTCTCTTCTTCGCTCTATCTCTCTCTCCTCTTCCTTCACTTCTCTTTCTCTCATTCTCTCTCTCTCTACTCGTCTCTATTCTCCTCTTCTCTCTCTCTCTCAGCCTTTGCGCTCCCTCTCATCTCCCTCTCGCTTTCTCTTCCCTCTTTTCTCCTCTGCTAAACTCTCTCTCCCTCTCCCCTACTCCTTCTCTCGCTCTCTCTTATCTCCTCTACTCCTCCCTCCTCTCTCCCTCCTCTATCTCATTCTTTCTGCTTTCTTCTGTCAGACTCTCTCTCTCTTCTTCTCTCTCCTACTCACTCACCTCTCTTCATCTTCGTCTCTCTCTTCTCTTCCTAGCTCTATCTCTCTCTTCTTCTCTCTCTCTTTTAATGTCCTCTTCCTCTCTCTCTCTCCTTCTCCTCTTTCTCTCTCTCTCTTCTCTCTCTCTGCCGTCCTCTCTCTCTTCTCTCTTCTGTCTCACACTCTCTCTCTCTCTCTTCTCTCCTCTCGGTCATAACTATCTCTTCTCATTCATCTCTCTCTCTCTCTCTTTCTCTCTCTCTCTCTCTCCATCTATCTATCTATCTCTATCCCTATTTATAAATCAAGCATTGCTGTTCTTTGTCTTTAAAATAATAATAAAAACTGAAGAACAACATAGAAAGAGAGTGAGAGAGAGAAAGAGTAAAAACGAAAGAGAGAGAGAGTGAGTGAGAGAGAGAAAGTAAAAACGAAAGAGAGAGTGAGAGAGAGAAAGAGTAAAACCGAGAGAGAGAGAGAGAGAGAGTAAAAACGAGAGAGAAAAAACAAATAGTAAACAAGAAGGAGAGAGAGAGACAGAGAAAGAGAGAGTGAGAGAGAGGAAGAGTAAAAACGAAAGAGAGAAGAGAAGAGAAGAAAGAGAGGCAGAAAGAGAGAAAAGACAAATAGTAAACAAGAAGGAGAGAGAGACAGACAGACAGACAGAGAGAGAGAGAAGACAAATAGCAAACAAGAAGGAAAGAGAGTGAGATAGAGAGAAAGAGAGAGAGAAAATACAAATAGTAAACAAGAAGGAAAGAAAGAGAGAGAGAGAGAGAGCGCGAGAAGATCCAAATAGTAAACACGGAGGGGAGAGAGAGCGAAAGAGCGGTAGGTTCTCAGCAAGAGCGCCATTATGGACGGGTACCCAAGCCTCAGTCGCGGCCCCGTCACTGCACATGGCCAACGTTTACTCCAAAACACGAGTGCAAGTAAGGACAGCGACAGAGGGGGTGGGATAACCGTGGTGGGGGTGGGGTGGGGGGAGAGGGGGGGGCGCGTGGGGGAGAGGGGAGAAGGACGTTGAGGGAAAATCAATTAGTGGGGAAGAGGGGGGCGGAGGGGAGAGGCTGAGAGAGAGACGGGAGAAGATAGAGGAGAGACGGGAGATATGTGTGGATGGAGAGGAAGGAGAAGGGAGGGTCGTGTCCTTCAGGGAGGGGGAGGGGAGAGAGGGAAGAGGAAGGGGGAGGTTAGAGAGGAGAGAAGAGTAGGGTGGGGAGGGAAGAGGAAGGGGGGAGAGAGGAGAGGAGAGAGAAGGAGGTAGAGGGAAGAGGAAGGGGACGGGGAAAAAGCAGGGGTAGCAGGGAGGGATAGGAATAGAGGGGCTGGGGAGTGGGGAGGAAGGGGAGAGGGACCACAGGTCTCGTGCTCTGCCGATCGATGTGAAGGAAAATGCCACGTCGCTCTGCCTTCCACCCCGAGGCCTATACGACTCTCCAGCTCTTCCAATAACCTCCCCGAGAAGAGAGAGAGCAAATCGCCATGAAAAAGCAAGCTCTCCATGAATCTCTCATGGAATTAATCGGGAGGAACAAACGCCCTGGAAGATTCTAGGAATGTCGAAAAGGGCGATGTGGCCACGTCGCTTCCTCGGTCCGCCCTGTCAGCTATGTGAATGAAACATCGCAGTTGCCTGGCGTTAACAGACAACCAAATTTGATTTTGCTTTGCGTGTATTTTCTCACTACTCTTGGCTTTATGGCGTCGCACTGGGATCGAGGGCACTAAGTGTCGTTTTTTTAGGGGTGGAGGGGAGGGGGGAGGGGGAGTAAGGAGGGGTTAGTTGAATACTGGGAGATTTTTTCTTCTTCTTTTTCTTCTTCTTCTTTGTCTTTTTTGTGTTTTCCGCTTTATTTTCTTTCTCTCTCTCTCTCTTTCTGTCTCTCTCTTTCTCTCCTTCTCTTTTTCCTTCCCTCTCTCTGTCTCCGTTTATATTTCCTCTCTACCTCTATCTATCTCTCTGTCTTCCTTTCTTCATCCTCCTCATCTTCCCTTCTTTCTCCTCCTCCTCAATCTCCTCCTCCTCTACCTCTAGCTCTACCTCCTCCTCTACCTCTTCCTCTACCTCCTCCTCCTCCTCTACCTCCTCCTCCTCCTCCTCCTCCTCCTCCTCCACCTCTATCTCCTTATCTCCATCTCCTTTCTCCTCTCTCTCCTCTCCACGGCACCATTCTCTTCCTCTTCCTTTCCTCTCCTTCTCTCTTCTCCTCACCTCTCTCCTACTCTCCTCCTTTCCCCTTCTCCTTCTCCTCTTCCTCTCCCCTCTCGAGCACCCTTATCTCCTCTCCTCTCCTCTCCTCTTCCCTCTCCTCTCCCTCCGCCTTCCTTTCTTCTCCTTCCTAACTCCTAAAAAAATCTCCCCTCTCCACTCCCTCCTTCTCCCTTCCCTTTCCTCCTCTCTCCTTTCTCCGCCCCTCTCCTATCCTTAACTCCTCTCCTCCCCTCTCCTCTCCTCTCCTTCCCTCCTCTCCTCTATCTCCTATCCTACTCCTAATCTCCTCTCCCTCCTCTCCTCGTCCTTCTCCTCTCCTACTCCTTCCTATCCTTCTCCTCCTCCTCCTCCTATCTCCTCTCCCTCCTTCTCCCCTTCTCCTCTATCTCCCGTTCTATCTCTCCTTTTCTCACTCCCCTCTCCCTCCTCTATCTCCTCCTCCTCCTCCTCCTCCTCCTCCGTCTGGAAGACCCACAACCGACGGCCGATGAATGAACGAATGAGTCATTGGACCGCGTCAATTTTTCCCCCCTTTCATCTTCTCTCTTTCTTCTTCTTTTTCCCTCTCCATTTTCTTTCTTTCTTTCTTTCTCGTTCATCAATTTCCTCCTTTCATCTTCTTTCAGTTTTTTTGTTTTTTGTTTTTTTTTCCTTTGTCTTGTCTTTCCTTTATTTTTTTTTTTGTGTCCTTATCGATTTTCTTTCTTTCTTTACTTATTTCTTCTTCTTTTTTCCTCTTTCTTTTCATCTTTTTAAGTATGAATATTAAATTTCTGTCTCTAAGAATAAATTATATGAATAAGAAATAATATTAATTAAAAAAAAATAAATAAATAAAATCTAGAATAAATATATTAATTGATAAAGAATAAGATATGAAAAGTGCAACCCATCATCTACAATACCCCCTCCCGCACTCTCTCCCTTCCCTCCCTCCCTCCCTCCCTTCCCTCCTCCCTCCCTCCCTTCCTCCCTCCTTCCCTCCCTTCCCTCCTCCCTCCCTCCCTCCCTCCTCCCTCCCTCCCCTCCCCCTCCTCCCTCCCTCCCCTCCTCCCTCCCTCCCTCCCCTCCCCCCTCCTTTCCTCCCTCCCTCCCTCCCTTCCTTTCTTCCATATCTCCCTCCCTCCCTTCCTCCCTCCTTTCCTTCCCCCCTCCCTCCTTCTCTCCCTTCCTTCCTTCCTCCCTCCCTCCCTCCCTCCCTCCCCTCCCCTCCCCCTCCTCCCTCCCTCCCTCCCTCCCCTCCTCCCTCCCCTCCTCCCTCCCTTCCTTCCTCCCCCGCATTGTTCCAGAAACTTCGCAATCTCTGGAACATCTTTAACAAATATTTTGGGGTCGTTTCTCTTCCTATCTCCCCACCCCCCCCATCTCTCTCCCCCCCCCCCCCCACACACACACACACCTCCCTACCTCTTCTCCAATTCCCTTCCCTAGCCCTCCCCCCTCCTTCCCGCCTTCTCCAGCCCTCTCCTTCTCCCCAAGTCTCCTCTAACATCCTCACACCTCCCCAAGTCTCCCCAACCTCCCCAATCTCTCAACCTCTTCTCCACATCCTCCCCAAGCCTCCCAACCTCCTCACACCTCCCCAACCTTTTCCCCAAGCCTCCCCAGCCTCCCCTCACTTCCCCACACCCTCCCCCAACAATCCCCAGCCTCCCCTAACCTCCCCTCACCTCCCCTCACCTCCCCATCCCCTCACCTCCCCAAGCCTCCCCACACTCCCCCAACCTCACCACACTCACCCCAACCTCCCCACACTCCCCCAACCCCCACTTCCTCACTTCCTCAATCTCTTCCCCAACCTCTTCTCCCCCTTATAGTATTTGTGCCATTAATATTATTATTATTATTATTGTTAATGATACTATTTTAATTATTCCTGTTATTGCTATTGTTAGTACTATTATCATTATCATCATCATTAATGTTATTATCATTATCGTCATAATTTTAACCCTTGTTCGTTATTGTTATTGTTCTTATTATCAGTATTGTTGTAGTTGCTATTACTGCTGCTATTGATAATAATGATAATTATTATTATTATTATCATTATTGTTATTATTATTATTATTATTATTATTATTATAGTTATAGTTATAGTTAGTTAGTAGCATTAGCATTATTATTATCATCATTATTATTATTATCATTATTATTATCATTATTATTATCATCATCATCATTATTTTTTTATCATTATCTTTATTATTGTTATTATTATTATTACTCTTATTATTATAATCATTTATATCATCATCATCATTATTATTGTTGTTATTATTATCATAGGTACTATCATTATCTTTATTATTGCCATTACAACTATTATTGACATTATTACAATCAGTATTGATATCATTCTTATAATGTTGATTATGATAATACTAATAATGATGACAAGGATTATAACAACGATAATGATAATGATAATGACGTTGATAGTAAAGCTCATTATGATAACGATGATAAACATAATGATAATGATAATAAGAAAGATAATGATAATAATGATGATAATGATAATAATCATGATAAGTATAATGATAATAATCATGATAATAACAATGATAATGCTGAAAATAAAGAATAAGGAGAAGATTCATAATAACAGTAATGATGATAATAACAATGTTGATAAAGATAACAACAACGCAACACAACAACAAAAACATTAAGAGAAATACTAACATTAAATAGCATGGCGACAAACCCAATAAAAAGTGAGACCCTCATAAAGTCCGCCTCCTTGCCATGATTGCACAGTTGCATAAATGAGAAAAAGTTGCATATGTGAAATCCGACCCCGCGTGCAATTGCCGTCTGATCGATGGAAGTGTCGGGGGCGTTTTTTTTTTTTTTTCTTCTTTCTTTTTTTTTTCTTATTTTTTTTTAAATGAAATATGATATTGAATTTCATTTTGTGCATGAGTGATCATAGTCTGTGCGAGACGGGTTGGGTTTTATGTCTTCTCTTTCTCTCTCTCTCTCTACTCTCTCTCTCTTCTCTGTCTCTCCTTCCTCTCCTCTCTCTCTCTCATATTCTCTCTCTCTTTTTCTCTCTGATTTATTTCTTTACCTCCTTCATCATCTCCTCTCTATTTCTCTCCTCTCTAACCATCCATCCACCTTTTCTCTGGCTCTTTCTCTCCATCTCTCTCCTCGTCTCCTCTCTCTCCTCTTCTCATCCCCCCCCCTACTCTCGTTACTCTCTCTTATCTCTCTCTCTCCTCTCTCTTCTCTCTCTTACTTGGCTCTGATCGTCTGGCTTCTCTCTCTCTCTCTCTCTCTCTCTTCTCTTCTCTCTCTCTCTCTCTCATTCTCCCACAATCTCTCTCTCTCTCTCTCACCATCTCCTACTCTCTCCTCTCTCTCTCTTTCTCTCTCTCTCTATTTCTCTCTCTCTCTATCCATCCATCCACCATCTCTCTTTCTCTCTCTCTCTATCCATCCATCCACCATCTCTCTTTCTCTCTCTCTCTCTCTCTCTCTCTCTCTCTCTCTCTCTCTCTTTCTCTCAATCTTGAATATGATGTATAATATATATTGGCCGTCTTACAGAGTCGGTATTTAATTATGGTAATCCAAAACAATGAAAATATGTATACATGATATTTCAAACATTAATATATATGTTTATATGAAGGTGCTCATGTATAAACAAAGCAGGCATGGTAGCTTTGCTTTTTCATGTTTGTATTTTATACATATATTGAATAAACTTGCCAAATCAAATCAACATCCCCCCCCCCCCTTCTCTCTCTCTCTCTCTGTTTCTTTTCGTCTCCCTCTTTCTTTCTTTCTCTCTCTCTCTCTCTCTCTCTCTCTCTCTCTCTCTCTCTCTCTCTCTCTCTCTCTCTCTCTCTCTCTCTCTCTCTCTCTCTCTTTCTTTACGTCTCCCTCTTTCTCTTCGTCTCCCTCTTTCTCTCTCTCCCTCTTTCTCTCTCTCTCTCTCTTTCTCTCTCTCACCTATGCATGTCTTAGTATGTGTCTGTGTGAGTGTGTAAGTGTGTGTATGTGTGTGTGCATAGATAAATAGATATATTAGCATTGCAAAAGGATTCTTGCTTCAGGAAGTATTACATGGTTATGCTTCT
>NW_028234443.1:10557214-10559714 GCF_977035675.1 Penaeus japonicus
TTTGTTTTATAATACTTCATGTTGGCATCGAAATTTATATATCTAATTAACTTTATGATCTAATCTTTAAGAGGAAAAAGTCACTTCTAAACGATCAATACTGATATAAAAAAGACTATTGAAAACACTTTTTGATTTATTCTGGAATGAACGAAGCTAAAAGGAAATGACACTAAATTAATTTCAAGCAGAAACATAAACATACAGTAAAACAAAAATAGTATTAACGACAGCAGTAGCAGTTACAACAACAATAAAAACAACAGCAGCAATAACAGTTACAAGAACAGCAACGACAACAACAACATCAACAACAACACCAACAAAAAAAACAAAAAACAAAAAAACACAACAACATGAACCAAAAGATGAAATAAAACACAACCCACAATGACTTATTTCCTTCATAAGCCATTTCTAGAAGTTACCTGATCGCCCGAGCCCCATTCTTGAGACAGAGTGAAGAGGGAGAGAAAGAGGTTATTATCCTACGAAAGAGAGGGTGAGGGGGAGAGGAGGAGGGGGAGAGGGGGAGAGGGAGAGGGGGAGAGGGGGAGGGGGAGAGACTGTTCTTCAGGAGGCATCAAGGGTGACTTGTCGAGGGAGTGTACTTTGATCCTTTAAAGCCTTCATTCCTGGCTCTCTCTTCCTCTCCTCCTCCTCTCTTCCTCTTCCTCCTCTTGCCTCTCCCCCTCCCTCCCTTCTCCTTCTCACTTTCCACCTCTTTTCTCGTTCCTCTCTCTCTCTATCTTTCTTTCTTTTTCTCTTTTTTTATCTCTCTTTCTTTCTGTCTTCTTTCTCTCTCCTCTCTCTCTCTTCTTTCTCTCTCCTCTCTCTCTCTCTCTCTCTCTCTCTCTCTCTCTCTCTCTCTCTCTCTCTCTCTCTCTCTCTCTCTCTCTCTCTCTCTCTCTCTCTTCATCTTCTCCCCCCCCCCTCCTCCATCTCACTCTACATCCCTTTATCTCTTCCCTTTCTCTTTATCTCTCCTTTCTCTCTCTTTCTTTGTCCCGCGTGGGATGGGGGTGGGAGGGGGAAGGAAAGGCTCCCCCTTTCCCGTCCTTCTCCTCTCCCTCCTTCTTCATCTCGTTCTCCTTCTCTCTCCCTCTTCTTTTCTATCTTCCTTCCCCCCACTATCCGAGAAACCGCTACTGTAGTAGTAGCAGTAGCAGTAGCAGTAACAGCAGCTGTAGTAGTAGTAGTAGTAACATTAGCAGTAGCGGTAGAAGTAGAAGTTATAGCAGTAGTAATAGGAGTAGAAGTTATAGCAGTAGTAATAGTAGGTTCGTGTTGGAATTCCGTTCTCTTATGGCTCTGGCTATTTCCACGTCATTCACTGTGGTCCGGAGCGGTAGAATGTAGTTGCAGCATCGTAAGGCTTTCAAATCTCGTTTCACTTCCATGGCTTTGATATAAAAATTCCGTTAGCGTAGCGTACCCTGTTTCAGGAAGACATACTGTGTATACTTTAGATCGTATGTTTTATCCAAAGAGCGTTTGCTAAGAGAGGGAGAAAGAACGCGAAAATGATTACCTTCTTTGAGAATTATAACGACGATGCTTTTCCTCCCTGAAAATTACACAAGGGATTCCATCAAGGTTGATTAACCTTGGTCTATGAAGTTAGCCTTCTTCTATACGCATTCTTTGGACAACAGGGATCCAATTACCAACGCTGAGAAGGCCTCTGCCAACACCCGTGGGGGCAGGGCCTGTACTGTAACGTCTGCCTGTTATACTTTGGGATTCAGCCAAGGTCATGCACATATCTCGCGGATAAATATATCGTTGAGGGATGTTAAGAGTCAGACTGTCAGTTGGTGGTACCGGTAGCTCCATGTGTGTGTGTGTGTGTGTGTGTGTGTGTGTGTGTGTTTGTGTGACTTTGTGCTTGTGTGTGTGGTTGTAAGTGTGTGTCTATGTGTGTGTTTTTAAGTGTGTGTCTATGTGTGTGTTTGTGACTGTGTGTCTATGTTTGATTTTGTCTCTTTGTGTCGGTATATGTGTGTTTAGTTAGGTGTGTATATTTTTATGTAGGTGTGTGTGTATGTGTGTGTGTGTCTACGTGCTCAAACGTACCCATGTATGTGTCTGCCTCCCTGTCTGTGTATGTACCTCTTTATCCCTTACACATGTACCAAGGCGAACATATGCCATGAAGACTGTCACAGAATAAATTTCGAAGAATGTAAATGAACGCAAGACTTCGAAAGGGGGGAGGGGGAGGGGGGGAGGGGGGACCGTCTCAGCCGCCTCTTCCTACACGTGGTTCTCGACGCGGCATTGCAGGGGAGGGAGGGAGGGAGGGGAGGGGGGTAGACGAGGGAATGGGGGGGGGAGAAGGGGATGGGCTAGAACAGAGGAAGGGGGAAAGGGAAGAGTGGAGGGGTAGAGAGAGGGGAAGGGAGAAAGGGGTAGTGGGGAAGAGAGAGAAAGAGAGAAAGACAGAGAGAGAGAGAGAGAGAGAGAGAGAGAGAGAGAGAGAGAGAGAGAGACTATTGGA
>NW_028234443.1:10582214-10587214 GCF_977035675.1 Penaeus japonicus
TGAGACGTAAATAAGTGCGCATGAGAGAGAGAGAGAGAGAGAGAGAGAGAGAGAGAGAGAGAGAGAGAGAGAGAGAGAGAGAGAGAGAGAGAGAGGGGGGGGGGGAGCGAGAGAGAAAGAGAGAGAGAGAGAGAGAGACAGACGGAGAGAGAGGGGGGGAAGTAAGAGAGAGAGAGAGAAAGAGAGAGAGAAGGAGAGAGAGAGAGAGAGAGAGAGAAGGAGAGAGAGAGAAGGAGAGAGAGAGAGAGAGAGAGAGAGAGAGAGAGAGAGAGAGAGAGAGAGAGAGAGAGAGAGGGGGGGGGGGGAGTAAGTGAGAGAGAGAGAGAGAAAGGGGTGGGGGTGAGTAAGAAAGAGAGAGAGAGAGAGAGAGAGAGAGAGAGGGGGGGGGGGTGAGTAAGTGAGAGAGAGAGAGAGAGAAAGGGGTGGGGGGTGAGTAAGAAAGAGAGAGAGAGAGAGAGAGAAAGAGAGAGAGAATGCATTTTTTCGAGAAAGAAATTCCTGAGGGTGTTTCAAAATCTACTTTGTTTGTTTTTCGTTGTACTTTCCTTGCATCTCATCGAAAGCATGAAAATGTCCACTTTTTGATCCACGTAGATCTTTTTATTATTTTTTTCGTTCTTTGTTTTATTATTCGTTATACATATATGTGGTATGTAGTTTCTCCATCCTTTCTTCCTCGTTATCTCTGTTTCTCCCTTACCTCTCCTTCCTTCTTTTTCTCGCTCTTGTTTCATCTCCATCATTCTCTTTCTCTCTCCCTCTCTTTTTCTCTCCTACAACCTCATTTCCTCCTTTGTCTTTGCTTCCCCCCCACCCCCTTTCTCTCTCTCTCTCTCTCTCTCTCTCTCTCTCTCTCTCTCTCTCTCTCTCTCTCTCTCTCTCCGTTCCCCAAGGATTTCATTAATAAGACTGCTTTAGTTTCTGGTTTCTGGTCTTGGGTCCTGGTAGCTAGTCTTTGGTCTCTAATTTCTAGTCTCTAGTCTACTTTCTCGTCTCTCTAGTCTCTAGTCTCTAGTCTCTAATCTCTAGTCTCTGGTCTCTGGTCTCTGGTCTCTGGTCTCTAGTCTCTAGTCTCTGGTCTCTAGTCTCTGGTCTCTAGTCTGTGGTATCTAGTCTCTGGTCTCTAGTCTCCTCTGGTCTCTAGCTCTGGTCTCTAGTCTCTAGTCTCTGGTATCTGGTCTCCCTTGTCCCTGGTCTTTCTGGTCCTGCATTCCCCCGGTGCTTGTCTTTCACTAATGAGTTCACTAAAACGTTTCAAATGTTTCGACTTAAATGGAAACATTTACGTCTTAATTTGTTTTGTTTCGTTCTTGTGTGTTTGGTTATTTGGTGGTGCGGAAACGATGTAGTTTGTTTTGTTATGGTGGTTCGGTTACTTGCTTGTTTTGCGTGTGGTTTAGTGGTTGTTATGGTAATTGGTTGTTCCGTTTAGGTGAGTGTTTTTCTCATGACTACTTGGGTGGGGGAGAGGGAGGGAGAGACAGGGAGAGAAGAGGGAGGGAAAGGGAGGGAAAGGGAGAGAAGGAGAGGGAGGGAGAGTGAGCGAGATAAAGGGAGAGGAGAGAAGAAGGAGGGAGAGAGAGAGAGTGAGTGAGTGAGTGAGTGAGTGAGTGAGTGAGTGAGTGAGTGGGACTAACAGTGAACCGTGTGTGTGTGAGTGTGAGTGTGAGTGTGAGTGTGAGTGTGTGTATATGTGTGTGTGAGAATGCGTAGGCAGACTAACAGTTACACACGTACAGACAACACACACAAACAAACAGGTGAACACAAACATAAACACACCCATCCAAACACGGAAACATAAAACAACAATAACCACACACATGCGCGCACAGAATCAATATCAACAATACACCTGACAGATAAACATCAGGCCATAAATACACACCCAAACAGGTTATCGAGTGTAATACCACAGCCTGCGTTACCAATGCATGTATTATGCAGCAGATATATTCGTGCATCGGGAGATTTATGTGCAATACAGCCGTTGCAAGAGGCAAGCGGCTGCTGTCATTAACGGCTAAGGGGCTCTTGGTCTACAAAACGATCAAGTATTCCCACGTCTGGTCGCTGCGCAGACACGGATAAAAAGGGCTTTGGCCAAACGGGCTTAGAATTTAAACTTTTGCCCGTCATTCTCCTTTTGTCTCGTTCCTTTTTTTTTTCTTTTTTTCTTTCTTTCTTTATCTTATTTTCCTTGTGCCTTGCTGTCCGTATTTCTTTCTCTGTTTGGTTGCTGTTGGCTTTTCTTGGCGGTGCGTTGTTGTCTGTGTTTGGGTGTGACTATCCTTTTTTGGCTGTTGTGTGTACGTGCCTTTATTCTCTCTCTTTCTCCTCCTTCTCTCACTCATTTGCTGTATCTCTATCGCTATCTCTATTTCTATCTTAATCGCTATCTCTATCTCTATCGCTATTTCTATCTTTCTCTATCTATCTGTCTGTCGATCTGTCTATCTATCTACCTATGCGTCTCCCTCTCTCTCTCTCTCTATCTCTCTCTCCCTCTCTCTCTCTCTTTCCCCCTCTCTCTCTCTACCCCCTCTCTCTCTCCCCCCCCTCTCTCTCTCTCCCTCTCTCCCCCCCCCCTCTCTCTCCCCCCTCTCCCTCTCTCTCTCCCTCTCTCTACGTATGTGCGTGTGTATTGGGAATGGGGCTATTTAATGGATATTTTAATGCGAGCAGTAATTGCAAGTGCGTTTTAGAGAGGTGAATATAGAGGATTTGGCCCGTGTGTTTGTGTTTTCAGGGTCTTTCCTTGTTGTGAGTTTGTTTGCTTGCATGTAGAGTATGTGTTTGTTTACTGGTTTACACGTTTGCATAAATGCTTTGATTTAACATGTTTTGCTTGTTTTTTTTTCAGGCTGTGCTTAAATCTGTTTGTGTGTGTGTTTGTGTGTGTGTGTGTGTGTGTGTGTGTGTGTGTGTGTGTGTGTGTGTGTGTGTGTGTGTGTGTGTGTGTGTGTGTGTGTGTGCGCGCGCGCGCGAGTACGTGTGTGTGTGTGCCTTTAGAAGTATACATCTACAAACATACATAGGAACAGTAGTTTCTCTTTCCCTTTAACCAGTTCTTGATATTGAATTTCGTCCAACAACAGCATCCCAAAGACACATAAACAAACAACCACACAGCACCTGGAGAAGAACGCTAATCCCACACTTTTGTTTACATTCTACAACTCTCCGCTACTTGTACTCACCTCGTAATCATCATGGAAGTAAGACCTTTGCATTTCTGCGCTTCAAGGATGAATAAATATAATCCTCCTTCTTCTTCCTTTCTTTTCTTTCTCTTTTTTTTCTCTCTCTTCTCTCTCTCTCTCTTTCTAACCTCAAGGTCGAAGAAGGAACGCGAAGTGGGCGCTTAAATTCTTGAAACGACGTCGGAGTTTAACCGATCCAAACAAACCGCAACCCGTGTCTTGAACACAGATATAAACACTTTCTTGTGCTTGTATAATGCTTCTTGTTGTTTAACGAAGTATAACGGGTTGTACAACGAAGGATGAAAGTAAGTCTGATTCGCAGTCCTTCCCTGATGTTTTGATGGTTATATGATTATGTGAATTAGAATACACGATATGCGAAGAATTGCGAAATGGTTGCTTTTATTCCTGAAGCGACGTCGGAGTTTAAGCGTTCCAAACAAACCACAAATCATTGTGTTGCTCATTTTACGAATAACTTTTTACTCCTGCTTTGTATTTATTTGTTTATTTATTATCCTATTCTATTACTATGGTTGCGTTCATTATTGTATTATGCTTATGCATTGGAAATCGGTTGGTCGCTAAATTATTTTATTGCATTATTTATTCATTCGTTCACCTTCTTCATATCTTTGTTTATCCTATTACTGTTCCCGTTGACCTATATTTTCTGAAGTATATTCATCTAGTTAATTAGTTGTAGTCACCTATGTCATCTATTAATTTGTTTGTTTCTAAGAATGTCAGGTGCGATTAGTCAGCCGCTTTCAGAATATGCACGATGCAACAATAGGTGAACAAAGGCCACAGCATCTGGTGGAAGCAGATGGTTGCAGATGATTGCATAAGACCCTAAATAACAATTCTTGCCCAATTATTAAAACCGCCCACTTTCTCGGCCTGTTGCCTTCTTGAACCGCCCATCTTCTCCAACTGCCCAACTTCACAAGCCGCCCACCACCTCGAACTGCCCACCTCTTCGAAGCAACAACCACTCACTTTCTTGGGTCTTGTCACGGCTGTGTTTAGCGAGGGTGACCCTTTGGCCAGAGCGACGTTGCTGCAATATAAGTCAAGATTTTCTGTGTTGCGCTTTGCTTGTGTTAGCGGAAGTTTGACAACAGCGCTAAATAAAGTCACGCTCGGCTCTTACGAGAGTGGGGGGGGGGGAGGTAGAAACCGTAAGAGAAAGAGAGAAAGATGGGGGAAGGAAGAGAGAGAGAGACAGACAGAGAGGGGCGGAGGAAACAGAGAAAGAGAGAACGATAAACAGACAGGCAGAAAGAGAGAGAGAGAGGAAAAAAAAAAAAAAAAACAGACGGGGAGGGAGATGGAGCGAGAAAAGGAGAAAGGTAATGCACAGAGAGAGAGAGAGAGTATAGAGGAAGAAAGAGAGCAAAAGACATAATGAGAGGAAGAGAGAGAGGTAGATAGACATAGTAGGGAGAGAGAAATATACTAAAGTAAAGAGAGAGGAAAAAAATAGCGAAAAAGTTTTTATTACTATCCATATTTTGGCTGGTGTGTTTGTTTTCTTGTTTTTCACTAGTATAAGCATAACGATAGACGAAGTAAACATACCTATGGCAACAACGAGTATGTTTGTTTATTCGTCTGATATCTATTCCGTACATTTTCCTCTGTAGCCTCTAGTTTCAGAACTTATTTACCTTTCTCTCTAATTTCCTATTTACTTTTTTTTTTTTTAATCTTTACCATTACTTGTGTTGTCTCTACTTATTTATTAGTTCGATTACTTATCCATCCACGTATTCATTTATCCATTTACCA
>NW_028234443.1:10589714-10592214 GCF_977035675.1 Penaeus japonicus
GTCTGTGTGAGTTCGAAGTTCTCTGGGCTTTTATTTTCTTTTATTTTTATTTTTCTTATCTATTTTTGTATTTTTCTTTTTCTTTGCTTTAGTACATCTCTGTGTGAGTTCGAAGTTCTCTGGCCTTTTATTTTCTTTATTTTTTATTTCTCTTATCTATTTTGTATTTATTTTTTTCTTTGTTTTAGTACATTTCTGTGTGAGTTCGAAGTTCTCTGTCCTTTTATTTTCTTTCATTTTTATTTCTCTTATCTATTTTGTATTTTTCTTTTTCTTTACTTTAGTACATTTCTGTGTGAGTTCGAAGTTCTCTGGCCTTTTATTTTCTTGATTTTTTAATTCTCTTGTCTCTTTTGTGTTTTTTTTTCTTTGTTTCATCTTCTCTGTTGTTGTTTTGTTATTCTTTTTGATATTATATTTTCTCTGTTTCTCCTACCTCTTACTTTGTTTCCGTCTTCTTCTTTTTTCTTCATCATCTGCATCTGCATCTTCTTCTTCTCCTTCTCCTCCTTTCTTTCCTTTTATCTTAGTCATTCCTCCTTACTCACAACACTCCCTCTTCCTCTTATAAATGAGCGAAATTATCCGCACCATCAGGAGTGCCCTCCCTCCCCTCTTCCCCTCCTCATGCATATCCCTAACCCCCCTCCCCCAATACCTACCCCCAGGCCTTCATCCCTACCCTTCGGCACCCCCTCCAACCCCCACCCCCTTCGCATACCCTCATATCCCCTTCACCCCTACCCTCCATACCCTCAACCCCTACACCCTACCCACTCCCGATTCTCTCACCTCCCCCCCCCCCTTCGATCCCACCCTCTTACCCCGACCCCCCTACCCCCAGCTGTAACAGGGGTCATGAGGGTGAAGACGGAGGGGGGGGGCCCCTCCGTCTTCACCCTCATGACCCCTCTACCCCCCACCCCCATCCCCCACGCTACACAGGTGAAGACATAAAAAAAAATAAAAAAATAAAAAAATCACAAACATCAAAAAAAAAAAAATAAAATAAAAAAAAATAAAAAAATCACAAACACCAAAAGCAAAACACTCTCTTTACTCTCTCTCACCTCTCACTTTACTCACCAAGCGTATTCACCGTGAGTCACCGTGAGTCAGTCACCGTGATTCATCCAACCTCACGCCCCTTGGCACTAAGCGTACATATTTGCGCCGCTTCGAGCCTGTGGCCGTCGGTGCAACCATGAACGAACGAACGAAAAATATTGCGAAATGGACGAAAGGCAAAAAAAACATCAACAGCTGTCTCACCTGCGCTGGTTAATCAGACCAGGTTAATTAATAAAGGGGTGAATCAGAAATGTGGGAGTCTGCGGTGATGATTATGCTGTGATGGGGACTGTGGTGATGGAGATGGTGATGATGATGAGGATGATGTGTTAATGTATATAGTAATGATGATATGAAGTATCGTAATTGGAGAAAGAATGATGAAGATGGTAAAGGGCATAATATTGATGATGATGATGGTGATAGTAATGGTGATGATAATACAGTTAGTAATTATTACATTGATATTGATGATGATAGTAGTGATTTATATATATATATATATATATATATATATATATATATATATATATATATATATATGTATATGTATATATATACATATATGTATATACATATATATGTATATACACATATATATGCTTATATGTATATAACATTATATATATATACATATATGTGTGTGTGTTTGTGTGTGTGTGTGTGTATGAATATGCATATGCATATGCTATATATATATATATATATATATATATATATATATATATATATATATATATATATATATATATATATATATATATACACATGTGTATGTGTGTGTGCGTGTACGTCTTTGTGTGTGTGTGTGTGTGTGCGTGTATGCTTGCGCGCGCGCATGTGTGCACATGCATATCTCACACACACACACGCACACACAAACACGTTGAAAATAACCCTCCCGTTTAATGGCCACCGGTAACGATACAGACACCACTGACATCAACCTTTTTTATACGAATACTTATACAAACACTAATTGGCTATATTTGCCTAGATCTGAGTGCCGCAGCCGCAGCCCGGAATACCGAATCTAATTAGTAAACCTGTATAATGTGATGAGCATATATATGTAGAGGAATAGGTACTATATGGCCAGGGTTTGAAACGCCGTGTTGGAGTTATCTTCACCGCGTGTTCGGAGGCTTATTCCGTTGGCTTGGAAATGGACCGTTATTGTCACAGTGGAGGGTGATTGATGGATAAAGTTTGTCTTATTATTTTGTTCTGATGTTTTTATGATCGTTGCAGGGATTCTGGTTGATGTTATCATGTTGATTATTTTTGTTGTTGTTGTTGTTATTGTTATTGTTATGATTATTGTTTGTTTGTTGTTGTTATTTTCATTTTTATTGTTACTGTTTTTCGTTGGTGTCTTTTCACAATTATTGCTGTTATCATCATTATCTTTCTTTTATAGTTATTATCA
>NW_028234443.1:10602214-10604714 GCF_977035675.1 Penaeus japonicus
GGTATGCTGTGTGTTATTAGTTCGAGGTTTGCATGACAGACAGCATGATATGTTGTCATGCAAGGGTTTCAAATGAGAATCATTACGTACGCTTTACATGTCGACAAATAGACACAGATACACGCTCACAGATTCATACACACACGTACACACTCACAGATTCATACACACACGTACACACTCACAGATTCATACACACACGTACACACTCACAGATTCATACACACACGTACACACTCACAGATTCATACACACACGTACACACTCACAGATTCATACACACACGTACACACTCACAGATTCATACACACACACACACACACAGATTCATACACACACGTACACACTCACAGATTCATACACACACGTACACACTCACAGATTCATACACACACGTACACACTCACAGATTCATACACACACGTACACACTCACAGATTCATACACACATACACACTCACAGATTCATACGCACACGTACACACTCACAGATTCATACACACACGTACACACTCACAGATTCATACACACACGTACACACTCACAGATTCATACGCACACGTACACACTCACAGATTCATACACACACGTACACACTCACAGATTCATACATACACGAATACATATGCCCATGCACATACATACACACACCGCATAGAGAGGGAGAGGAAGGGAGGGAGGGAGAGGGAGAGGGAGAGATAGAGATAGAGATAGAGATAGAGATAGAGATAGAGATAGAGATAGAGATAGAGAGAGAGAGAGAGAGAGAGAGAGAGAGAGAGAGAGAGAGAGAGAGAGAGAGAGAGAGAGAGAGAGAGGCATATAGCATGATGATAACGATAATCATAATAAAAGTAACACTAATTGATAATTATAATGATACTATTAATGATATGAACGCTGATGCTGTAAACAATAATCCTTATGATAATGATGATGATAATGATGATAATGATAGTGAAGATGATACTATTAATAATAATGACGATAGCAATGATAATGATAATGGAATGATATTAATAATAATGATGATAACAATTATATTGATAATGATTATGATTATGATAATAATGATCATGATAATAATAATAATGATAACGATAATGATAATAGTAGCAGTAGGAATAAGAGTAATAATGAATATATGAATAAGCATAAATATTCTACACCACCTGCTTCAATAATCACTAAACAATTACGTAACTGAAATGCAATATATATTGTATTTTGATGTGCTTTTCTCGTAAAAAGGTATTAAATAACAGCTGAAAAAAAACGATATAGATAAATAGACAAGTAAAATTGGACAATAATATTTATATTGATACTGATACTGATAAAATTAAATAAAAAATGTTGAATATTTTGAAAAAAATGATGAAGACTGAACATCAGATAAGATACGTAAGAGGAAGAAATTCGATCACATATTAATTTTGGATTCAAGAAATGTAATGTCTGTTTCATTAAAGAATTGTTAGATCAAATTCTCATTAGGAAGTGCTGTAGAATAAGCGCACTGCATAACAGAAATTACATATTCATTGTTAAGTAGAGTTTTTTTTTTTTTTTTTTTTTTTTTTTTTTTTTGATGCGTTTCAGTAAAAGGTGTTTGATCACATACTGATGTAGCAGATTGAACAAAAATGATAAAGAGTATGATAATAAATACATGAAGCATCGCGAAGGAAAGTGAATAATTACGGAAAGGGATTAGAATAGGATACAATTACATACATATACGCTGTTAGATTACATACTGGTTATGAGATAGACTAGGAGAAGGTTTGTCGCAGGAATGTAATTACGTTATACACACACACACACACACACACACACACACACACACACACACACACACACACACACACACACACACACACACACACACACACACACGCGCGTCAAAAAAGTTCTCGTGTCATCTTGCTGACAATCCATTAAACGTCAACTAAAACATATCAACCTTGAAGTCGGAAACAATAAAACAAATAATAAAAATAAAAATGAGAGAAAAAAAATATATCATAAAAGCCCACAAGCTGAAATCTCAAAGTCACCGTACAGCCTCGGTAAACAAAACGAATAAACAAAGCGAGTAAGCAAAGCGAGTAAACATGCATTATCAAAAAAAAAAAAAAAAAAAAAAAAAAAAAATGTATCAAAGCTCTCTCCTACCTTAATCTTACAAAGCTTATGTTAAATCAGAGCTCAGGTTTGTTGTTTGAAATAAGGACTCGCTCGCTTTGGTGACATAATGAGCTGAGTACGAGGAATGAAACGGGGGGAGGGGGGGAGGGGGGGATTTGAGATCTATCTTATTGGAAAATATCAGAGAAAGAGGAACAAAGAGAAATAGAGAGAGAGAGACAGAAAGACAGACAGCCAGACAGATAGACAGACAGAGAGTGTGAGTGAGTGAGCATGAGATAGAGAAAGAGGAACCGAGAAAGAGAGAGAGAGTGAGAGTAAGAGTAAGAGAGAGAGAGAGAGAAGGAGG
>NW_028234443.1:10609714-10614714 GCF_977035675.1 Penaeus japonicus
TAAAACTCCGAAAGATAATACCAACACTACCCCCGCTCTACCCCCCTCCTCCCCAAAATATAACAATTAAAATAAATAAGTAAATAAACATTCACATCCTCCAATGATAATTATTATAATCAAAATAAATGAATAAATAAACACACATCTTCCAATGATAATCATTGAAATAAAAATAGATAAATAGACAAACATCACATCCTCTAATAATCATCTTAATAACAATTAAAATAATTGGAGAAAAAAAAACACCTTCCAATAATAATAAAAACAATTAGATAAAAAAGATTACAAATAATAAAACCCTCCAATACTAATACTCCCCCCAGCCCCCACCCTCCACCCAAAAAAAAAAAAAAGAAAATGATAATAATTAATAATAATAATATTAATAATAATAATAATAAAACAACAGTACTACCCAGCATACAAAAAAAACGGGTCTATATGAAGCGATCAGGAATAGAAAACAAAAGAAATACCCTCTACTCTTCTTAGACTAATAGGTGTGACATGTTTCCATATTGTATTGGAGTTACAGTGCATTCAATATTCTGTGGTGTCGTTTATGTGCATTTCCTTGGGAAATAGATGTTCTCCATGCACGTGTACATTGGCATTATGAAATATAATCCGTTAATCAAAGAGACACAAACCTAAAAGTGCAGTGTCTAAGTGTCTAACCTGTACGTTACCATAGGCCATGATGGAAATATGGTGATATATATATTACATGATAACTAGGTGGATTGAGAACACTGTTAAGGTTATTGTGATGAAAATGATTAGGAAAACCTCTATGTACAATTCATTGTGACAAATTATCTGAATAAGTGTTTGTTTTTTCATAGAAAGGATACAATTTTTTCTACCAGTAATGGTATACTTAATTAAATCTGATTAAACAAACTAAAAGTGGGATGACTGTAGCTGAATGTAGAGTATGTGAGGTTGAAGTATTTCTGTAGTTTTCAGCTCTTAAGACAAAACTATAAACTATTGCTGTATGTACTTGATTTATGTCTTTCATTGATGTGACACACTTTTACTGCTCATAATGAACCAAACAAGAAAATGAAAGGGACGATTTTAATCTGAATCTGATCACGTCTGCTACTGAAACATTATACACTGAAACGACTCCGAGATGTCCTCAAGGGCCATGACTTAGATAAAGAGTTTTACAGATAATATAATAAACTTAATGTCAAGCGTGTCTACCATGCAGAATGGGCTTTACTGTGGGGCATAGATTGTACCAGTGTGGGCAGCATACTTATGCAGTGCATTTTCCTCACCACCCATTGTAACGGAAGAATCATTAACACTTCTTTAGCCCTTCACTGCATGACCGTATTTTTATTTTCGATTAATTAAGGTTCTGATTAAAAAAAAACAATTCTAATAAAACAGGAACTTCTATTTTAAGATTTAATTAGTATAAAAATAAAGAAAATATTCCTTTTATCATATGTGACACAAAAGGTAATAAAAAAGGCTCTCAGGTGGCATGGAAGGTAATGAATCTTTTTTCTTTCTAAAAATCAAAGTCAACTTTTTTTGACAATAAGTATTTTTTAGAAATTAGACATTTTGCAAAGCTGGTGCGGTTATTTCAATTCTTATCATCTTGCAATCATGTCCATTCGCACATCTTTTACTGAAATATGAACATAAGCATTTCCCCTTTTCTCTCTCTCTTTCTCTTTCTCTCTCTTTCTCTCTCGTAACTTCTCCAAATTTGCAGACTTTTAGCGATTTCTCGTAAATCTGTTAATATTATTGTGTTTCTGTACATAAGCCATATATTAAAAATTCTGTACAACCATAAATTAACAATTGCTATGTCTAGCAAGTGGTGGAACAGCCTCAATATTCCCTAATTTAGATCTCATTTCACTTCTCTGCCTCCTGGATAACGACTCTGTGGATGAGACCTCCTGTTCATTGAACGAGGTTCGTTTCGGCAAAGGTAGAAAAAAATATATATAAATGAGACTGAATAATATCACATCGCAAGATATGTATCTGACGCATTTCGAATTATGTCATGTATTTCTGATTAACATATAATTCGAAACCTATCAAATACATCTCCTACACTATAAAGGTTAGCCTCATTCAATTATTTGTTCTTGTTCTGTTCATTACAGGTAGAAGAGCCCCTGGTGTTTTGGTGGTTATCTGATGGCAAGTCCAAAGTTGACATTTAAAATACGATATGATGCCACTATTGTTGGATCTTAATAACGCAAAGGAATTAGATATCTCTAATCAAAGAAGGACTATTTACTTACGTTTATTGTCTATGCGCGAAGGAAGCTTTACCATATTTACCATCTTGAAAGGAATGCTAGTATACCGTAAATTACTCATATTCACCGCCCTTAAGCTAGGAAATGTGCGATTCAATGGCTTCTGCAAATCATATTTCCAAAAGGATATAGATGTAAGAGGACGAGATGCTCTAAATTATCAAGTATTGTTTACTTTGATTTAGTTGCATACATAAAAAAAACATATTTTCACTACAAGTAATCATTAGATATTCACTTCACACTTTGTAACATGTAAGAGAAAACAAAATAAATAAACGTATCTCTTAGCAGAATACAAAATTACTGTAAAATTTGTGGACGTGGTTTTCTTTGACACAAACATTTTTTCTTTCTTACCATGGCAGAACAGATAATCATGCAAAAAAAAGGAATATGAGTCACATTTCCGGCCCCTAGTTTCTTGTCAGAAAGTAAACAAACCGCAGCGCCATCAGTGGCTACCAAACTAACTAAATTTGTACAGGAGTGTATCATTTCCCTGACAGCGTGTAATACGAATGGTCTCCAATTGTCAAATATAAGATAAGAGAAAGTAGTTGTATTATATCAGATACGCGATGCAGTGAAGGGTTAAGGCGTACTGCTCATTTCATAATTCATATTGTTTTACCATGTGAATAGCACAGAGAGCAATAACATATATTTGATGATTTGACAATACTGTACTATGAAACAGTCATATGACGTATGCTCTTTTTTTTCTGGTAACTGACAGCCTGAAACTGGTTATGCACAATGATTATTATTCAGTGCAGTGTACATTTCTGTCTCTCTTTTTTGTCTGTGCATAAATAGGTGCTTGATTAAGATTTTGCTTTAGTTACAATACAATATTTGGAATGAAAACGGAGTTTATATCTTCAGTAAACAACTGCATCAGGACTTACTGTAGAAATACGAAAATACTGTGGGTATTTATCATGAAGTAGTCAAGCTTTGTACCTATATGTCACCAAATAGAGTTTGAACTGTGTGGTTGCATTTTGAATATACACTGTAGGTTTTGCAATGTTTCTTTTGAAGTCTTTAGGCTTGACATATAACTGGTTGACACTGGTTTATTGAACACATACACATACACACATATATTATATGCTGGAGAGAGAGAAAAAACAAACAAACAGAAAATGCATATAAAGACACATTTTGTTTATATTTGGTAGTGACTCTACTGAAGGTTCCTCTATTCATTCTTAATGATGTATCATTGTAATTTGAATTCAGTGGATTCCCCTAATTAGTAAATTATTTCACAGGACTATTCCCTGGTTCAAACTGGTTCAGATGACATTTGATATAGCTTCCAATTTACTGTATATGAAGCTCAGCAAATAAAAAGGGTTTAGAGTTTATATTGAGAAAAAAAATGTCCATGCATGAGTTTTTTTTATATATATATCAAGTAAATTATACAAACATTCCACTATTATCCATTACCAAGTGGTCAGCCATTTAAATGTAGCTTTTTAGTCAGTGGAGATTTATCAATGCATGTTGCATTACTCTATATTGTCGCCCAGGGTGACAACCAGGCATGATAACTTGCAACCTACTCGACCTGTTCATTGCTGTCACAGAGGCAGGGTAAATAATAACCTTCATTTCTGCTTGCCATAGACATCGTAAGAGAAATAATGGCTGCATTTTTTTTTTTTCATATTTTTCTTTTTAATCCTTGCCTAATCTGACCAAAAAGACTTACACTTTAGCATTGAGATACAGGAAGGGATCAATACCAAAGCTACTAGAACAATACTCTTTGGAATCTTGTCGTAAACGCGTTTAGGGTTTTTCCATATGTTTTGGATATTTCTTCTTTACTAACATTTATCAGGCTGTATAGAATGTGCATCCCTCATACGATATATCAATAGGCATGTTTTATATTGCCACTCTATAAAATGCTGGCATCCCCGAATTTGAATCAAGGGACTATAGAAGTTTGGCCATTATGTACCATAACTTTATTCCCTTTGCTGTCCTCGTAAAAAAAAAGAAAAAAATATGCCTTTTGTCTGAGTACATTGATTCAAAATAGTTTTTTTTATGTGATCTTCCCAATTCTAACCTGACATTTCTCTGACCACAATCTGTAGAAAAAAATAGAAAGATTTACATTATGGGAACATACTGAATAAAACCAAAGCCAGGACCTACTTAAACACAAGAATTGCTTACTACTAAGGTTTATAGATAACATACCCAGTGTTGTGTATATGGCGAAAACTGGATTTGTAGCCAATGCATTACCTCTTAGTCCTGTGTACTTGGAGACCACTCCTTATCTTTTTTCTTTCTCTTTTTTTTTAATAGTTTTAGTTACAGTTACCAGCAGGTCTGGGTTTAGAATTTAAAATAAATAAATAAATATGAATAAATAAAATAAAACCAAAAAAAAATGAAAAAAAAATAATAATGATTAAGAGACAACCAAAAAGTTGATAGAATGGATTAAGAATGAGGATATTGATACAGTTTTAAGATTAGCATTAGGTTCTTATGGTATGGTGGAATTATAGTTAGAAGAAAGAACACACCATTCGCAGCTCATAAGAAAGTACAGTACTAGGACTGTAACCGCAGCCTCTCCTTAGGAGCTTTAAGCATTAAGAAAATCAATAGTTACAGTACTCATTCTAGCAGTCAAGAATGACTAATGTG
>NW_028234443.1:10619714-10622214 GCF_977035675.1 Penaeus japonicus
ACAGGCACATAAAAGGGCATACATTGTCTCGTCAGTCTACCAAATCGGTAACACAGAAAACGAACATAGCGATATTTTAACAGTAACTATGATAAAACTCCACATATGCTCCAGGTATGTGCTGGATATCTAAATCCACATCTCCAAAGCATCCACACTAAAACATAAATCGGTATCTATGTCACCAGACACAATTTCCACACATTTCTTCTTTCCCTTACATACATATCTTCAAACCATAACACGAGTGGCTGAGTTAAAATTCGGAGCGTGACGTCACAACACACTTATCCCGACCTGTTTTTACTATGGCCATGGCTGTTATAACAACTAATGACCTCGTATAGAGACCATCATACTTAAATGAACTCTGATAGAAAATGTAACATACATACCGATTTTTTTCTCTCTCTCTTTTAAATAAAAAGAGAGATATTGATTTATCTCACCCCAATTAATGAAATAATGGATACAGCTTAGCTTTCGTCGAACATCTAATGAATAATGGTGATATAAGTAGTTATGACAGACGTATATATATCAATTATCCTCGTGATATAAATAGAAGTATCTAATGATAATGAATCATAATGGTAATATTCAGTGGCGGATCCAGGATGCTTTTAAAGAGGAGAGTTATTAAGTGCTAAAAGGGCGCAAACCACAGAAACCGAAAGCAATTTTATGTTGATTAATGCTGTTACATGACGCCAGTTGTAAGGAGGAAATCCAAGCTCTCATGGTTCTCAGTAAAAAAAACATATATACATATACATATATCTATCTATCTATCTATATCTATCTATCTATCTATCTATCTATCTATCTATATATATATATATATATATATGTATCTATATCTATATTTATATATATATATATATATATATATATATATATATATATATATAAATATACATATAAACAGGAAATTTTCGTGCAAATTATACGTACATGTAATTTCATCCAACATACTGATATCAGTTATAGCACAACGGTAATTCCACTTGTTGTCTATAATATTCACATACTTTTGTATGTCGTGCATTACTCTGTTGGGGCGGGGGGGGGGGGTATAACTCAAAGGAGAGCGCGTCCCTCCCTGGATCCGCCACTGATAGGTATAATGCTATTGGTAATAGAAATAAAAAGAGAGAAATAAAATTATATTGCAGTCATGATTAATGTTGCAACTGCTGTTATTTCATTAATAATTCGCAATGGTGATAACAGAAATTTTAGTTTGATAACATTTTATAAAAACTAGAAATATGTATATATATATATATATATATATATATATATATATATATATATATATATATATATATATGTATATGTATATATATATACATATATATATATATAACAATGTAATATTAAATGATAATGATAATGATAATAACTTTGACGATATTGATAAGGATATTAGTGACATCAAGAATAGCTTCAGTGATAAGCAGTGATTGACTACAATAATGATAACAATAATAAAGAAAGCAATAATAAACACACTTACATTCCAAATGAAGACGTAATAAAAAATATGATCTAACTATCAATAATACTCTTAATAATTATTAGAGTGATAACTGTAATACTGATGATGGCAATAATGACAATGATAAAATAACGGTAATTATGATAATGATAAAAATAAGGGTAATGATGAGAATGATAAAAATAGCGGTAATGATGATAATGTTAAAAATAACGGTAATGATAATAATGATAACAATACAAATATTCAAAATAATAGCGAAGATAAGGATAATACAATAAGATAGATAGATAATAAAGATAATATTAATACTAACCATGATAACGAAAATGATCATAACAATAACCATAATAATGATGATAATTTCAAAGTTACTAATAAAAATGACTATGACGATGGTAATAATAATGATGATAATGATGATAATAGCAAAAACGGCAATAACAGATACATAGTAAGGATAAGGATACAACTAATAGTGAAAATACTTAAAAGAAAAACAGATATCATTATAATATCGCTGACAATACGCTGATAATAATAAAAAGATAATCCTGATGATAACTATAATCGTCTCCACTATGACACTAATAATAATCAAGCTTTTAATGGTAGTTATATTATCATTATTTGAAATGGAAATAATATTAACAGAAGCAAAGATGATGATGACAATGATAAATGTAATAATGGTGTGATGATAATAATGGTTATTTCAATGATAATAGATGATTAAAATAATACTGACGATGAAGGTAATAGTTATGGTAATAATTATGAAAATACCAACTATCAACAATATTAATGATAATAAGACTCTTAGTGATAATGATAATGATAATGATCGTAATGATAATAATGGCAATAATAATGGCAATAAAAATGAAGAGGATGATATTAATGATAAAAAGGATAGTAATGATATAAATGATAATAACAATGATGAGAATAATAATTGTGATGATAATGATAATAATGATAATCATGTCAATAATGATA
>NW_028234443.1:10634714-10644714 GCF_977035675.1 Penaeus japonicus
TTGCTCATCTCCTCGGCGCCGATTTTTCAATATCAAGTGACGTGTTACGTTTTTTTAATAACCTTAACGAGCATTCACCCGATATTGACCGTGATTTTACGGTTTAATTGACCAATGAAGCGAGAAAACAACAGTAAATAGAGGCCCTTCGGTGTTGATTACCTTTCGGAGCAGATCTCTCAAAACCATACATACACGTTGTTACTTTTTCGGAAGTATCTCGGCAACCATTTGGCCGATTTTATTTCAATTTACTTATTTATTTATTAATTATTTTGCCATTTTAAAGAGCAACGAAGCGAACTAAGAGGTGTGGCTCAGATTTATGTTATTACCTTTTTGAAAATACCCCAGCAACCACTTGGCCGATATTATTATTATTTTTTTAAATCCATTTAAGAGCATTCGAATGACCTTAAAAAAATGGAATTTATGTACACGAAGCGAAGAATGTAAGATATAATACGGAGTGACCCTTACCCATTTATTATTTTTGTCATAACATTTATATTTATTCTCACTAAACTAAAGAGAAATTCTAAAATCTGCATTAGGAAATATTTCAGAAATGATTAAAGAACCAATTAAAGATATATAATATACTGATTAAAGGCAAATTTCGGGAAATATATCTTATTCTATAAGATATCATCCTATATTTTTTTCAGTACTTCAAAATATGATCCATTTGGCAGTTAACTTTCTTTTACATAACATAAAAAAAATCGTGAAAATCGGCTGCTAATTAAGACCTCCCCCCCCCCCTCACACACACAACCAGACAACCCCTTATAGCAATATATAATATTGATATTGATAACGATGTATTTACAAAGGGGTTTTTACTCTTTATCTCCCTTTGCAATTATTGAATCAAACTTGCCTTTAGAGCTTAATGAATACAGAATATAAATAGTCTTGGGTGTGATTAAACATGATAAACACTGATAAACAGACTAAGTATCATTCTTATTTATAAACACACACACACACACATACACACACACACTTATATATATATATATATATATATATATATATATATATATATATATATATATATATATATATATATACATATATATAGAGAGAGAGAGATATATATGTGTGTGTGTGTATGTGTGTGTGTGTGTGTGCATACATAGAGAGAGAGAGAGAGGGAGAGAAAGAGAGAGAGAGAGAGAGAGAGACTGACTTTTTGGCGAGTTTATTGAGACAAGTGATTACATACATCTCAAAAGGATGAGGTAACATAGGTTATCCTCATTCAAAAAATATATATATATATATATATATATATATATATATATATATATATATATATATATATATATATATATATATATATATCTAGAGAGAAGAGAGAGAGAGAGAGAGAGAGAGAGAGAGAGAGAGAGAGAGAGAGAGAGAGACAGACAATGTCTCTCTCTCTCTCTCTCTCTCTCTATATATATATATATATATATATATATATATATATATATATATATATATATATATATATAAACATATAAACTAGATTTTCGCCTGCAGTCTTATCAGAGATAGGTTGTTGGTTCTAAAATGAAGAACCTCTAACCCAATCATTTCTTTTCCAAAATTGATCTAGTTCAGGTTTGGAGGTTATTACTCCTACATGTATGAATAGTAAGGGGTATTTATGCATTTTTATTTTAAAAAAATATTTATCAAATGATAATGATGACTTTGCATATTTAGTTTGTTGAACACATGTATCTGACCCTGAACTTTAAGACCCATATCGACCCGTTCTGATTGTCGAAATCAGAATGGTTCATGATATACATATAAATATTATAATGAACACATATTTCCCAAAAAAACGAGACTGAAGCAAAGATGTACGAAAGCACCTATGACTCAGACATCTCCATTTATAGATTCGTAAGAACCAGCCTGTAACTACTACTATCTATAGCAATACCGGTAGTTCGCAAAACTATAAAACTCGGAAATTAAAAAAAAATCGTGACACGAATGATGTTCATACGAAGCAGCTGACCAAAATAGAAATTATTTGAGATGTCGAAAGTCTCCATTTCAGAAAATTTAGCTAGTCATCCATTATATATAAAAAAAAAAAAAAAAAAAAAAAAACGAAGCACCGTCGAAGCAAACCAATTTTATATACTGGAGAGGTGAACCTCTAGACCAGGGGTTCCCAAACTTTTTGTTCCTCAGTACCCCTTAGGCTTTTTATAGGTTCCCATGTACCCCTAACACTAAAAATTAAGCTTAATAGTAAAAAAGGACGTGAGCCGTCAGGCACTGACGCGTCGATAAACACCATTTCTAGATTGGTACAGGTAGTCCTACAGATCTACACTGCAGATCAAGCCATGTGAGGTTTATAATAGTAAAAACAAATGGTATTACCTTACACCTAAGAAATTTCAATAAAGGTGGTGCTAATCAACACAAAGAAAATGAGAAAAGTGCAATCTGAGTGCAGATTACAACACCATGTATTGTGCAAGTAATTGTTTCCTTCAGACCAAATGTACCCCCTGAAACGTGCAAATGTACCCCTGGGGGTACATGTACCCCAGTTTGGGAACCCCTGCTCTAGACCATTCAGATGAAATCCATCGATTTTCTTATTCATTGAGATCCCAAATAGGTGACAAATTACTAGGTAGCCAATGTTAATGGACAAGCAACTAAGGTGCAAGACGAAATAGGCCATATAGGTCATGAGAGAATGCCATTCTTAAAAAAGACCATTTCATTATTTAAGATCATTACATACTTCCTGCAAATGCACATTTCAATGCAGATGCCCTTTCAATGTAACTCCCAAACATTTCACAGTGGAGTTTTCTCCCTTATTAGTGCTCTCAAGTTTTCAATAAAAGCACCCAACCCTTTCTCCTTCTTCCTCAGACTCTTCCCTCCTTCCACACATATTTAATATATTCAAAGAGAGAGATCTTTTTTTACTCTAAAACTTCATTTATATGCTATTTAGCGAGGAATTGCTCGTTCCAGAATTCCTATCAAATGCAGGATAGTATCAGTAGGTTTTGCAGTCAGTAACTTCTTTCACTTAGGGCAAGACTTGTACATGATTATTGCTTAAAGGCAATAATCTTGTACAAGATCTTATTTCTAGCGTTTTTCCCTCGATACATTTTTTTCTCGCCTGACGCATAGCTTTCAATAAAAAAAAAACAAAAAAACTCTGCACTGGTTTCTTCCATCTTGGTCCATCTGACATTTTTTTTTTCTTGAATGACTTCCCAGACTGACACTCGCTTTCCCTTGAGAGGCTGGCACAATAAAAAAAGAAAAATATTCATGAATACCCTACCCAATAATACGTCTTCCCTTTTTTTCCTTATGCTAGTAATTCAAAAGCCGGTATACTCAGGGGGCGGTACTTCCGAGAGAGCGACTTTAGAGATATTATTATTTTCATATTTCAAACATTCATATTATATTTTAATGGCGCATAGGTGCGTAAAACTAAGCTAACATAACCCGTCGTACTTATTTAACAAGAGTAAAACAATATAGGAGACACCAAACCCTTAAAATTATTTGAAAAAGGGGCGCTGACAGAAAGGGTTCATAAAAGCACGTGCCATTTGAAAGAACCATTTACAGTTTGAGGGAACCATTTTGTCCTTTGATCAAGGAACCATCCACCCTTCGAAAAAAACAAATGCCATTGAAAAGAGCCCCTTCTTCCCAGAGAATAGGAGAGGAAAAGTGTTTGCGCCTTGGTTGCTAGGCGGCCGCGCATGCCTTGAAGTTCCTTTCTGTGCCTTCGCGTCTCCCTCCGTCGATAGAGACAACGCCATCTTGGAGGAGGACGCACGCTCTACCTTCGCTCCTCGGAAAAATCTTTTTTTTTTGCAACTTCCCCTCTAGGTAAAGGGTTCTTACCGGAGGGACTGGAGGGGGGGATGTTGGGGGAGGGTGTGTGGGTCATGAGGTAAGGGTTTCGAAAGTGGGAAGGTTTTTATTTTTATTTTTTTTCTTCCCTAAAGATTGCGAAGGGGGAGGGAAAGGGGAAAGGGGTGGAGGAGATCTGTTTGTGTTTTGCTCATTTGGAGGAAGGGAGTCTCGGCCCTTATTCCCTGACTGATCTACCTTATTCCACATTGATTTAGAGACTTCTTAGCAAACAGGTGATGACTAGAAACTAGAGAACTATGCCGTGATTGAATACAACGGTGATTTTACGCTGGGAAGTGAGTTCGGCTCCGTCCAAAATGGCATTTGTTTATGTTGACTATTTTGGGCTTTCATCTGGTGTGATTTATGCCCGAGGCCGCATGCAAATTATCCTGTGATCCCTAACAGAGGTTGGGAGTGAAGACTGTGAATAGTGTGTTTAAATTAGAGGTGAAATTATTGAAATGGAATTGTTTTTTCTGTGAATTTCTGGCTGTGTGATTTCCTGGCTGTGATATTGTATTATATTTGTTGTTGTTAGTGTAATTTGATTTGTTTGGTACTGGAAAGTGTTGAAAAGTTGCAAATATAAGTGCTGTGTTCTCAGGAATGGATTATTTGTTTCACAAGAATACATCAAATTGATATCAAAGTCTTTAAAGCAAATATTTACATTAATGATTGTGACAGTCAGCCAAAGTGTGTGAAAGATGGATATAATGCTGCACTATGGAAGAAAATTGTAAACAAGTGAAGCAAAATGTTTTAACAGTTGAAATAGACACGACTTACGAGGAAAAAAAGGAAGTGGGATAATTTTAAAATGCATAACATCTGAAAGGACTCGGCATCGTGTGAATGCTGCTCAAATTAAGAGAAATGTGAAGCGAATAGACAGTAAACAGTTTTAAGTTTGACCGGCAGTCGGTCAAGATCAACCAGGTCGGCATAAAAATTGATGGCAAAGTTATTTTATCAAGTTTTGCTGATTGTGGCTTTCAAAACGTGAAGTGTTTCCTTTTAAATATTATTATTCCCAAAACCTCTCAATAATTGCTGTGATCTATTGTAAGATTCATAATCTAAAGTCAAACCCAATAGAAATACAGCATCAAGTGATCACCATGGCCTTTGTACTTTGTGTTCCACAATTTACGTTTGAACAAAATAAAACTTTGACTCGTATCTCTTTGAAGAAGTAGTTGCCGGAGAGGCCTACAAGCTCCATCGTGATAAGTGAATTTGATGGAGCTTTTTAGTGTCTTCTTGTCTTTGCTGGAGCACCGGCAGGCGTGGAGGCCATGGTGGTTAACATGAGACTAGTGGCAGATGTATTTTTGAGTTCTTGATTTCGAAATTGTTGACTTGGCACCGGACAGAGAGAAATATTTTGTATTTAAATGGCAGTTAAGTAATTTTTTGCAGCATATTTTTACTTTACTAGATTTACTTGTAATTAAATATAAACTAGAATGAAATTAGTTCAGTCCTAGGAATTATTATTTACTATCACACCATTTTTATAAATTAAAATGTATATGTTAGATGATTTATACTTAGAATGTAAACGTAAACAAACAGGACCTACTTTTCGTTAGCTTGATCCAGCCGGAATATACTTCAAGGTTTGTCATCTATTACAGAAATGTCAAAGTTACCAATCTGTGGCTACATTTAACTGTATCACAAGGTTTCTTTATTTGAAAACTGATTTAGTAGATGTTAGTAATTTACTGAAGAACATTTTTTAGGTAATTGCATTGTTATTTTAACAAAATCAACTTAACACTTACTGTGATCTGTGATTGTTGCACATATTAGACCAGTAAGGGACGTGCGGGTATGTTAGTAACGTTTACAGTGGCTGCTTTCTATTTTATGACGACTATGATGTAAAAAAAAATGTAAAATACCTCCATCTTATCACGACTTTGTAATGGTTTGTTACTTTGTACTGGTCTTATGTGTATTTGGAATTGAAATGGTTCTCAATGGAGAAAAATTCATCACTACAGTATAGATAATGTATCAAGAAGAAAAAGATAAAAAGTAATTGTAGAGAAAATATTCCATGAAGCCAAGCTAATAGTTTGTCCATAACGCAGAGTCTGTCGTAAGGATGTAGGTGTGTTGGTGTTTATTTTCCTTCCTAAGATACAAGCTTGGGAAGGTAAAATTATTCATGAATTTCTAGGGGCACAGTTTTTTTTTTTTTTTTTGTAACCGAAACATTCTCGTGTATCAGGGTAGCTCCATTTTGTGTATTCACGTGTATCAGGGTTGCTCCATTTTGTGTATTTGGTCTTGCAGGCTCAAAATTCTTCTATGATTTGTGTTGAAGGCTGAAATATTTTACGGATTTAGTATGGTATGCTTTAGAGGCCAGAACTATGTATTCCTTCTGGAGACTTTCTTTTATCGACCACTTTTAAAACTTTGCTCTAATGTTGCTGAATGCATGTATGATATCTTATAATTTATTGTCTCTGTGATTACTTCATCTAATTCTCTCTCTCATCACTCTTTACAGGTTAAGGTAGGATGGCGCAGTTTGGTGGTGGGAAGGCGCCTCCACCTTGGCAACAGAGGTCCCAGACAACTCCCCAGCTGCAGCCCTCCCTCTTGGGCCAGCACCCCTCAGCCCCAAGTCAACAACTGGTCCTCGGGGCAGCGCCTCAGCAGCCCCAGTATGCCCCTGTCCAGCAGAGCATGATCCAGCCCCCAGGGTTAGGAGGCCTTCAGACCCTGGGACAACCTACCATTACCCAGCAGACCATTGGCCAGCCCAGTGCAGGGGGTAGCCTCATGGGCCAGCCCCCTATGACCAGCCAAGCCCTACAGCCCCCCAGCCTGGTCAACCCTACACAGATCACAAACTCACAAATGCAACCACAAATACAGCCTCAGATACAGCCACAGGTAAAGTTCTTGGCGAAAGTTGTCAGGTTTTCCAACGTGCTGCTTCCTTAGTTAGGTATGTCAGGTTTAAGTTATTCCAAATGACAATTAATATCACTTTACTAATATATTATTTATTGTCACATATTTCACACCATGCCGTACCATACCCTGATATTGGTGAAAGAATTTAGGGACATTTACTCCATGTACACCGTGTATAATGAAGAGTTTCAGTATCCTATAAGAATTAATGTTGTCTTATATTTTGAGTAATATGAGTTTTTTTTTCCTGCTAGGCAAGTGTCATCCTATATTGAAATTAGTTCCTTGTAAAATGTTATAATAGAGAATTAAGATGTAAAAGCTGATTTATCCATTTAGCGTGAAAATCTAAAAATAATGATGCTAAGCACAGTAATAGTAATAGATATTGAGACGCACAACAGTTATCCTACAGTAATGTGATCATATCTCTTAGATCTGATGGTTATCAGTTTAGTTAGTAGAAGAATGTTAGTATAGCAGACTCCAATAACAAAGTATCTCTACAGGTGACAGCTGTGACCTACCCTGCCCCAAGGGCTTTGGCTCCTCCTGGTGCTTTTAACCCAGCTGCTACCCCCAGCAACATGGGTAACAACATTGCCCCCAACATACAAACCAACATACAAAATAGTATAGCTAACACGAATGCAGCGCAGCAGCCACAGAAACAGAGAGTGTTCACGGGGACAATTACAAAGCTGTGTGCGGATTTTGGCTTTGTTGACGAGGACGTCTTCTTTCAGACGAGGTTGGTTTAATAGATCGTAATGCTTTCTCTTTTGTGTTTATGCCTATGAAACTGAATAAGATGGATTAACTAAAATAAACATCAAATTAGCAATACATTGTTATACTCTCTTGTGCTGCAAGTGTCACACATGTATCTTTTTCTCTAGCTGCGTAAAAGGCCAGGCTCCGAAAGTAGGAGACCGTGTCCTAGTTGAAGCCACTTACAACCCCAATATGCCTTTCAAGTGGAATGCCAATCGTGTTCAGGTCATTCCTGGCCCAACAGGAACCCCCTCTCAGAACCAGAGTCGTACAGGTCCCCCAGCGAGAGAGATAAACAGCAGAGGGGGCTCGTACAATGCCGTACCTCCCCCCAATTTTAGTAGTGGTAAGTTATGAGAATCTTCTCTTTGATGTTTTACCATTATAGATTTCAATTGGTATTAAATGAGAAGGGAAAAAAAATCTGAAAGAGGTCAGAGGTTACAATTTAGAATAGGTTGTAATAGAGTGGATATTATGAACTCTACATCCACAGAGTTTAGACAAGAAAATGTTATGTTCACTTATGATATGCAAACATTAATTTAGGAATAATAGAAAAAAATTGAAGTCTATATTTGAATTCATTGTCTTTTGTTCCATTTCAATTCAATGTCCTTTTTTAACTCATTAAGTGTGACATCAGTTTTTTAGGTTATTGCTCCATGTTGTATGTCATTTCTTGGTTACTGATTGGTACCTAGGTCTATGTCTAATGGAACAGGTGCCTGGATTATTGCTTTTATTTTGATTGTTACATGTTTCAAGTTTTGTTATAGATAGAAAAGTATAGATAAGAGAGTTATTTGATTAGGAGATAAAAGCTATTAGACCAGCAGCCCTTCTGTAGGTTCTGTTCATAATATTGTTTAGCTTTATAAATTTAGTGATTTGCTTCATCCTCCCTAATCATTCATTTCTTCTTGCTCTATAATTTTCTTCCTCCCTGTGCTCTTCCTACTGTATTACATGTTTTTATTATCATATCATCTTCTATTTTCTTCCTATTCCTATATCTCCCAATAAACTTCTCATCTCCAACCCCCCCCCCTTTTTCTAGTAAGAAAATGTTTTTAAATAGGCTTAATTATCTTGATAAGGTGAGGTAAGGTTTAAGCACACTGACCAAAAAGTGTTGCACTCTAACACCAAAGTCTCCAGAGCTTCAGCTTTTTCCATTCCTTTCTGCTACAACTTCCTAGTCAGGCTGATGAAGCAAACCGCGATTCCCGCAGAGAGCCAGGGAGCAAATTTCGGGCCCCGGGGAACGATCGGGCCACGGCCGAGATCTCCTCGGAGAGACAGAAGAGAGGAGCGCAGCAGAGCCTCAAGAGATGGGGAGCGCGACCGCAGTGAAAAAGACAAAGAGGAAAAGAGAGAGAACCGCAAGCGCAGCAGAAGTAGAGGGAGGTCTCGGTCACCCCCCAGACGGAGGCTCAGGGTGGTTCCTCGCTATAATGTACAAGTCCCCAAGATTCTATTGCACATGTAAGATTTGGACAAAGTTTTTTTTTTCTGTTCTGAAGTATTGGTTATTTTCATTATGGCATTAGACATGTGATTTCTTATATGTTTATTTTTTTGGCTTAATTTTCTTGCTGTTTTTGCTGTAACTGTAGAAAGTTTTCATGTGTTATAGACCAAACTCTAATGTGATCTGCAATAGCTATTATAATTGAAGCCATTGGTCAAAGTTCAAAGTTCAGACTTGCACCCAAGATCAAATTTAGATTAAATCAGGCAAAGGTCAGGGACCCAAAATAAGGTCATGCTTTAGTGGCTATAGAATAGAGAATGTATTGAGGGGCCATGCTTTGATGTTAGCTGGAGAACTGTGCATTAACATCTGGGGTTATAGATTTCTTTTCTCTCTCTCTCTCTCTCTCTCTCTCTCTCTCTCTCTCTCTCTCTCTCTCTCTCTCTCTCTCTCTCTCTCTCTCTCTCTCTCTCTCTCTCTCTCTCTCTCTCTCTCTCTCCTCTCTCTCTCTCTCTCTCTCTCTCTCTCTCTCTCTCTCTCTCTCTCTCTCTCTCTCTCTCTCTCTCTCTCTCTCTCTCTCTCTCTCTCTCTCTCTCTCTCTCTCTCTCTCTCTCTCTCTCTCTCTCTCTCTCTCTCTCTCTCTCTCTCTCTCTCTCTTGCGTGCATGCGTGAACCCTTGCTTTCTTGCTGTCTGATGATAGTGTAAAAAAGAGATGAGACTTGATTTCCCCCTTGCCCATTTTGATCATACCCTTGTCTCTTTCTGTTCCAGGAAAGAAGCCAATGTTTTGGAGCTGAAGAAACGTTACAGCAACCTGTACATCCCATCTGACGTGTTCCTGGCTCGCCCTCTTTGGTCGGACACATTCCCCGCTCACCGGTCTT
>NW_028234443.1:10649714-10657214 GCF_977035675.1 Penaeus japonicus
AACTACTCTAATTAAAGCAGGTCTTCCTATATGAGAGCAGGATGTAGAATAGTTCCAGTTTCAATTTTTATTCAAACAGGTGAAGGAGGAGGGGAAGGATAGTACAGCATTCTGCTCTGTTTGAATGTTGACGCGTTAATAATGTCGCGTACATGTAAACTCTCCCTGACCCTCATTCTGCAAGTGCCGGATCCTGACGCAACACCATTCCATCTCAGGTACCGGTTTGCGGAGATTTACTATCGCCGAGGAGAGTCTACACACAAGGGCCGGAGCACGCCTGCCCGGGTTGAAACCACTGTACTATTTCTCCCAGATGTTTGGAACGTTTGCCCCACCAAACTGGAGTGGGACGGCCTCCACCTCAACTATAAACGGCAGCTGGACAAGAAGCTCTCCTCCTCGGCGGGATGCCAGCAGCAGCCTGAGGACCAGGAGGAGGAGGAGGAAGACAAGGCACTCATCCGACCTTTTTCTTCTCTACGGTTTACTCTCTTCTTGCAGACCATCTCCTCATGCCTTATCCAAGCTACCTGTGCTGCAGCTTCAAGCTTCATTAGGATCCTTAATAATAATGATAACAATGATGAATTTGATGATCAGAACAGTAATAAGTCTTGTGATTAATCTGATGGATCAGTACATTGTACATGTGAACTCTAGCCATAACATTTGCTGCCCGAGTGACTGGCGGAGATGGCAGTCCGGTCAAAGTTCACACTTGGCAATTACTAACTCAGTCTCAATCATGCGTTTGTTTCGGAGACCACCATCAGTCTTGGCGAAGGGGCGTTCATGGGTTCCTTTTTGCTGGTTGCTACAGTTTTGGCTTTTTGGCATTGTGATGGATGGATTTTAGATCACTAGTTTGATTAGACTAGAAATAGTATGTGTATGACATAGTAGATTTTTGGTATCATTTTATTTTTTATTTACTCTTTCAATTTTTATTTTCTTAATTTTATCTTGTAATTTTTATTGATAATTTTTTTGTTTTTGTTTTTTACTTTTTTGTTATTTGGTTAATATCCTAGATTTGATTTCCACATTTTCATCCATTAGAGCTCCCAAGACTGGTAATCTCTCTCCATTGTTGTTGACTTAGCCCATTTAGTGATGCGCCCGCAAGATGGCCCAATGGAAGGCTGCAGCTAGGTAGCTTGGAGGTCGGGGGAGGTGTGAGGTCACGTACCCAAGAATCAAGGTGGTCTTGAGTGTGTGATCTATGATGGACACAGTCACCCATCCACCCAACCATCAGGTCTTCTCAATCATTACATACCAGCTACCACCTGCCTTTTCTTGCAGACTCTACTAGCCGTTTCTGTATTTTTCATGATACTTTTTTTTTATTATTGGTTTTTAGTTCTTTCACCATCCCATCATCTCTATTTGGGTCCCACCAATTTTTAATGAAATTGGTCAAGAATGTTTCTGTGTTTTCACATGCTTTTCCATTCATTGTATTTAACCTCCATGTTTAGACAGCATTGGTTTGTAGTCATGTCAATATCCGCCCATTCAAGCTGCGCATCATTTCCCTGTTATGTAGCACCTTTGCGTCTTCAGCACACATCCCCTTAAGGTTGGAGCTGCAGAGTGGATAGGCACACATCTTATTTACCAACCTTTTCCCTGAGATTCAGTTTGGCAATCTGGTTAGGCTCTGCTCATGTTATTTGAACTCGAATCCCGCCACGGATCGCGAGGCTAATGGACAGTTCTTATCTTTTTAGGAGGATCAGCCCAAGAAGAAGGATCCAAGCCATTATACTACGCTAGACCCAAAGAGTATGAAGGTTAGACTCGGTGCCATGTTTCTGTTACTTGAGAATGACGGTTTTAAATCCAACCTTATATAGCCATCATATATGGTCCTGTAAACACTGTAATGTGTTTTTTAAAGATGAAATGAAACAGCCATAGCAAGACAGGAAGAAGAATGAATTGTGATATTTTGAGTCAGACTAGAATACTCCTCAGACATTAATACCGAACAAAATGAACAAATTCATTTTGATTTTATTATCTGATATTGAGTTCAGTCTGACTAGAAACATAATAATTTACTACTTCATACTTACTAAGGCTGTATTTCATTTTTTATGGTTCAATCTTTTCCACTGTATCATTGTAGTTATTTCTCTCTTTGTAGTATGTTATGCAATATTGATATATTTTGTGATGTATACTGCATTCAAGATAATTGCCATATTTTTTATCCTTTATTCATACAATCTAGGTATGTTACCTATTTACCTGAATCTGTTCATTCTCCCTAAATAAGCACCAAAATTTAAGACCAAACTAAGTCTCTAAATTCTGAGTTGCAACATATTTTTAGAGCTTGGAGTTGTTATAATTGCAGGTTGTTGAACTTCGCTCAGAATTGGACGCCAGGATGTTGAACAGTAAGGGTCTCAAATCACAGCTCATTGCCCGGTTAACAAAAGTGAGTACACTCCAGACAATCCATTTTGATACATTTTAATTTTGTAAATATCTAGATAAAGGTATGAATACGACTGAATAACTTCTCATCACAAGAGATGTAATTAGCCTGTTTCAGTTAAATCTTAATCTGAATTCTGATGAAGATTTGATAGCAATGCATTAATTACATCTCTTGTACTGTGAAGTTATACAGTTTTATTTATAGCCTTATCTACATTTGCCACAGTGAACTTGTACCTATGTGTTTGTGTATTATGATGTCAAGGCATGTTGATATTGTATAAATATATATTTATGTAATAGTGTGAAGACAGTTTTTATTGATCAAACAGCCTTTCATCAGCAAAGCCAGGGTCTTGTTAAAGTTTTAAATTTCTATCTATTTGTGCAGATTCTTAGATTCTAATAAAAGAAGAGGCTCTTTCATATTTTCTCTTTATTTTCCCACTCTCCCAACAATGCAGATACTGAAAAACGAGCAAGAAAAAGAAGAGTCGGAGAAGGCGGCAAACGCAGAAAATGCTGAAGTTGATGAGGCAAGAAAGAAGGAAGAGGAGGAGAAAAGGAAAGAAGAAGAAAGAAAAAGAAAAGAAGAGGAAGAGAGGAAAAAGGAAGAGGAGGAGGTAAAATCTATTGCATGTACCAATGCACGTAAGAGGTTGTAGATGGTTGATTGAATGCAACCTGTCAGAATAGCATTGTTTTGTCTGATGGACGTCGTGTCAGCAATCATCACCAACCTATCAAATGTAAAGATTTATAAAGGATTAGAGAATCATCCCAGAATTTCAGTTCAGTTTTGTACTTCAGCTCAAAGAATTAGCTCTGATGTTTGACTTCCATATTATTCAATTCAGAGGCCTTGTGTCTTCTATTGTAGATGAGTCTTTGTCAGAAAAATAGAAGCAAAACAATTGCATATTAGGCCTATTGCTGATAATTCCATACAAATAGATTCAAAGAGCCTATTATTATTATTATTATGATTATTATTGTTTTATTTATTTATTTTTATTATTATTATTATTATTAATAATGATAATAATAATAATGATAATAATAATAATAATAATAATAATAATAATAATAATAATAATAATAATAATAATAATAATTAGACGCATGCTATTCATCAGGAAAAGAAAAGCTCCTAATGCTCACATTTCTCCCTATTCTATAGAAGAAAAAGGCGGAGGAGAGAGAGCGGAATTTATTAGAGAAACGATACACTCTTCCTGATCAGCCGATGATTGTTGTTCATCCGTCAAGAACAGCAAAGTCTGGGAAGTTTGACTGCACAACAATGTCCCTTTCTGTGCTGTTGGATTACAGACAGGTTTGTTATCTATATATGTGTGTGTCTGTGTGTGTATGTATATACACACACACAGACACACCAATCAAATGTATTATATTAATAATTTTCAAAATGAATGCAACTTGTTCATGGAATTAATAAAGACATGCACAAAGACACTGAGACACAGTGATATTTATACACTTCCAGCAGAAGAAAGCAAATTCATAGTCTTTTCCTTCATGTTTTCAGGAGGATAATAAAGAGCATTCCTTCGAGGTGAGCCTCTTTGCCGAGCTCTTCAATGAGATGCTCATGAGGGACTTTGCTTTCCGCATCTACCGCTCCCTCGTTGAAGCTCCCGAAAAGGCCACGAAGGAGGACGTAAGTTGGGTCCACTTTCACTCTCCTTTATGAGAGAGTCTGGGGAGGGAAAAGAGAGAGAGAGAGAGAATGTGTGTGTGTGTGTGTGTGTGTGTGTGTGTGTGTGTGTGTGTGTGTGTGTGTGTGTGTGTGTGTGTGTGTGTGTGTGTGTGTGTGTGTGTGTGTGTGTGTGTGTGTGTGTGTGTTTACGGGTGTGGGTGTTTACGGGTGTGGGTGTTGATGTTAGTGTGGGTAATTGCGTGCAGGGGTCCATGTGGGTGTGGATGTGGATGGTTTTGTTCATGGGTCCATGTGTGCACGCATATGTGCATTTGCAAATTTTTATACACATTTTCAGGCTCATAAGTTTACACATATATGTACTTAATTTCAAATCCTTCCTTCCCACCTTAGAAAAAAGAAAAGGACGACAAGAAGGAGAAGGAGAAAGAGAAAGACAAGAGAGAAAGGGAAAAGAAGGAAGACAAAGACGAAAAGGAGAAGAGGGAGGACAGGGATCGGAAGGAGGAAGAAGAGGACAAGGACGAGAAAATGGAAGAAGACAAGCAAGGAGACAAAAAGGACAAGAGGTCGTGTGAGAAGGAAGATGGGAAGGATGACAAGAAGGAAGAGGAAGAGGAGGAAGAAGAAATGGAGGAAGACGAGGAAGAGGAGGCAGTAAGTGTGACCCTGAGGAATTTTCCCTTGCCAAATGTCCTCTAGTTTATTGCGGACTTTGATTTTAATATAGTACTTATCAGTATCATTTGATCATTATTATTTTTTCTTTTTTTCATGATGTGACATTCTGTTCTGAAGGATGACGAGGATTCCAAGGACGAGACGCCGGGCATGAAGACGGGGGAGACCAAGGAGAAGGATGAGAGGAGGGACAGCAAAGACGGCAAGAAGAAGGACGACAAGAAGGACCGGGAGAGAAGAGAGAAGAAGGAGAAGAAGAAAATGGTGACGGTGGACCCTTTCCTCCTCCTCTCTTTCGTCTACTTCGACCAGACGCACACGGGCTACATCATCGACCGGGATCTGGAGGACATCATCAACATGCTGGGACTCAACCTCTCCAGAGCGCAGGTGAGGGAGTGGTTTGAGTTGCTTCGAGTTGTCCCATCTTTGTCTAGTATTATTCTTTCGTTTCATTTTTTTTTTTTCCCCTAATAATGTTACCTTATAATATTGGAGTATTGAAGATGATTAAATGTTTTCTGCACATCCTCCTTGTCCTCCTCTGTCTCCTCTTCCGCCTGTTGTCTTCCTTTTGTTTTACCTATTATTTTTACATCTATTTTATGTTTTTTCCCCTTTCACCATCTCTTCTTTATTTCCCTCTTTCTTTTCCTCATTCCTCCTTCTCCCCTTCTTCCTGTTTCTTCATCCCCTCTTAATCTTCCTCCGATTTTTCCTCTTCTAATTCCAACATCCTTGCCTCTCCTTCCTCCCATCCTCATAACTTTTCTTCCTCTTGATCATTTCTGCCCCATCATAATGAGAACATTTTATCCAATAATTACTCTCCCTTGCAGCAAAAGAAACTCATGTCGAAGGTGATGTCCCGCGACGTTCTGCACTACCGCAAGATGACGGACGTGTCCTTGGACGAGAAGGACAAGCCGCGAGACCCTCCTCCCAACATAGACTTAGAGTTTTTGGCGAAAGGTGAGGGTTGTTTAAGGTAGAGTGATCTTGGGTGGATTTGGCAGATTAGGATAAGCCAGATATGTGGAACTTGATCTGAGCTTGGTCTTTACCCACCATGGTGCCCAGCCACAGCAGTAACTGCCCACGAGGGTGGGCAGGGTTCCAACCACAGGGATATGAGACCAACGTGCTACCACTGTACTAGCCTGATGGCTGTCAGATTAGGAAAGGATGAAGTACATTACACAAGGATTGAGGATAGTAAAATTGGTTTTGGACAGAAAATGATTAAGAATTGGATTAGATTGATTTGATTAAGTCAGGATAGATAAGGCTAGATTTGCATAGTATGGGAATATGTTAGGTTTGAGAATACTAAGATCAAGTTAGAATGGGATCGAATTAGGATCCATGTTAGGAACAGTGAGGGGTGTAGGAAAGGATAGCTAAATGAAGTGACTATGGTCAGGAATAGCTATCTTGGTTTTGCTCTGTATAATTTTGAAAGGTTAGACCTTTAGTATGAGAACAAAATGGAGACTAAAGTTAGTTAGTTAAGTTAGATTAGGCTAGGCTTACTTGAGTAAGCTTGAGTCAAGTCATGGCAAATTGTCAAGTTCAGTTGATAAGGATAGGAATGGTATTGCTAGTTTGATTTAGGTTGAGATTACCCTGACAAGGTTAGGTTCGAGCAGACCTAAGCAAGAGTAATTCCTCTCTGATAAAGTAGAACATCATCTTTCACAATTTCAAACAAGATTTAATAAAGTGTGGTGATTCCCACTGTTGTGTTCAAGTGCTATATATGATATATCTGCAGTTATACCTATTGATCTTTAGTAAGGGTTTTGAGATACTGTATTTACCTGTGTAATTAAGTAGGAATTACATCTTAGCAAGAGTATTTATCCTGCAGGTAACAATACCATGATGCCAGTGTTTGTTGATGCCTTAAGTACCCCAATGGATAAGACTTTAAGAAAGGGCTGTAAGAACAAGGAGGAATCCTTTGTCTCAACAACATGTAAGTACAGTAGAGGAGTATATTATACAGAAATGAGCAAGTGGATACATATTAGACAGATATGAAAGGATGGACCAATGAATTAGAGGCAGGTGACTTGAGTGATCAAGATATGGATGAATAGAATTGGAGAAAAGTTGTACACATAAGAAAGATGAGTCAAGGTAAAACACAAAGACTGTGATGCATGAATAAAACATGAAAGGGTGGGATTAAGCAGTTATCCTTCATTTTTCAGTGAATGACAGCGAGATGAAGGATCAATCAGCCGTTGGTGGTTGCACAGTTCCTGTTACCCAGGGTGAGTGCCAGTGCAAGAAAGGCCTGCCGTGGCAGCCATTTCTACTCTCTTTCATAATCCTATTCTCTTTCTTACTCTTGTTCTTATTCTTATTCATATTCTTTTTCTTATTCCACTGCAGGTTTATTGTTCCTTCTTGATATTATCTGCTTCCTGATGTTTATATATATAGATGGAAAAGTAGAAATAGGTTTTATCTGCTAATATGTATATATATAAGGAGAGTTGTATGTATGGAGATAAATAGAATTTAAGTATGTGTGCAAGCGTGCATGTGAGTGAGTGTGTAAATGTTGAGAGGGAGTGATAACAGAAAAATGAAAATTCCCTTGTTTCTCAGGTGTAGTCAAGTATGGAGGCTCGTTAGTCGACATCGGCAAGCTGATTCAGCAGCTGGAAAAGTCA
>NW_028234443.1:10662214-10672214 GCF_977035675.1 Penaeus japonicus
CATGAAACTATGAATTTCATACCTTTTTTTTTCTACCCTTTCAGTGCATGACATTTTGCTTTGGAAATTTTACTATAGAGTTTTAATGTTATACTTAACCTGTTCATGTTTGGTCTAGTAGTAATGAATGTGCTAATATGCTTAGAAAACTTTGTTCAAAATCATCTTGGTACAAAAGAATTTAATTTTGTTGGGTTTAAGTAATGGCTGATCTAACAAACAATCAAGGCCAAATAGGCCACAAAAAAAGTCAGAACAAAACAAATATTGTAAACAATAAAATAAATTGTGGTTATTCATTATGTCGAGTGAATTAATTTAGCACTTACAAATAATGTATTTAAATATAATATATAACGATAAGACAAGATTCAAGAAAGGACAGTCAAGATAACCCATTCACGCTGGGGCGGTTCCGGCTTTGGATGGTCGCACTGCTGGGGTTTTCGAACTCGAGATTCTTGGACGCACAAGCCGTGAGCCTGGGATGTCCTCTCGCTCACCGATATCTCGTCCCCGGCGTCTTGATGCAAAAACCACAAAACGTGTTGGCACGTCAACTGGTGCGAATGGTTAAGGATGATTTGCCCCCAAAAAAATGCTTCAAGCCTAACCCGTTTTCCTCACTGGTGTGTCCCCTCCACAAAATCCTAGCTAAGCCCTAGTGGATGCACACATTACAAACTTCACATCATAAGATTGAAAATGAATTGCATTTTGATCAGAGTCAAAAACTGTCTTTTAGGAAGGTGTACTAGTTTGGGAGTGTTTGAGTAAGCAGTTTTGAACAGTAAGATAGGTCACTGAAGTGGTTAAGACTAAGTATAGGTAAATAAAAAAAACATTTGCTTTTTTTATCATTTTTATGTTTCTAAGTTCATACTTCCGCTTTGCCTAACAAAACAATAACAGTGCTAAAATCCCACGAATACAACTTTCATTTACATTGTTTAATCATACATTTTGAAATGTAATTAAATTAACATCAGGTGGCAGTTAAACTCAGGATGAGACTATACCACTTTCATGGTAACAACTTATCATCTGCATGTTACCAAGAAAGCAGTATATATACACACACTACATCATCTACGTAATGAAAAGGTCTTTCAAGGGTGTATGTACATAATTATCTAAAGTACTAAAACTCAGGATGGGTGACAATGCAAACTTAAAAGAAATTCAAAATTAACCGGTGCTTTGAAACGAACATCTGCCGGACAAGCTCTTGCGATCCCTACCTCAAATGGCTACAATGACATACTTAAGACAATCACACTTCTGTTCGTTCACATAATCAATAAACAAAATCATCATCATAACAAAACCACAATGAAGGGTCAAGTAGATTCTTGCATAACCAACATTTATGGTTAAATATTACACCTCTTGCTTCTCAAAACACATGATCTTTCACGATCTATATTCTTGTACGTGCTGGTTACTTTGCACAAACTCATTTTAGTACTGTGGTTGTTTCTTGAGCAAAGTCATGTTCATATATATGTTTTTATATATATATATATACTTCTTAAACAATGTGTATAGTTAGATGGTCTATCTCAGAGCCTGGGTCTAGCTGCCGCGCCTCCCTAATCCTGGCACACTGCAAGGGCGTCGTCACGTTCATCGCACAGCTCCTTTCCTGTGGCGTCCATCTTTTCACGTGCAAAGTCATCAATGGGAAGATCCTAGAATAGGGGTTAATCGAGTGTTAATATATATCTAAAGTTTTTTTTTTTTTTCTATACCAATTTGTACACTAATTTCCATAATTATTATTATAATTATTTTTTTTATAAAGAAAACTGAATATCAAGCACCACTTGTTCAACATGCCACAGAGAATGACAAAACAACTTGTACAGGCTAAGTTTGACATGTAAATATAAAATGAAAACAAATTTGCATCATTGCTGACCTATTAATGTATATTATAAGAGAAAAAAAATATATATATTGAAAAAAACAAAAGACTGAATGAGCTTCCTAGTCACCACTGGATGTTGCATTGCATTGCATCACTAGACAAGAAAATAAAATGGTATCCAAATGCTACTGCATATTAGATCTTACTAGATTTTAAATATAAAATAATATAGTATTTATGCACACAAAAGACAGTGAAAAAAAATGTGTGAAAATGGACTATGGAGAGAGAAAGTCTCTCCATATTAACCCTCTCTGGACAGGTGGTACACTACGGTACCGCGCATTCTAGGCCTGTTCACTGGGTGACGTTTATTTAACTGATTTAGGCCTATGCGTTCGAGAGCCCCGGCATTGTAACATGAAAGGCTGGAATGCCCCCGTCATGAGTGGGTTAACAAGGCTGTTACTACATGAACACACACTAACCTTCACAATGGTCCAGCTCTTATCCTTAATTGTGATGGGGAATGAGTACATGACTCCCTCGGGGGTGTTGTAGGAACCGTCGGAGAAGACTCCCATGGAGACAAATTGGCCTTCGGGGGTTCCCTGCCAGATGCTCTTCATGTGGTCGCAAGCAGCCTTGGCAGCAGACATGGCAGAGGACAGCTTGCGAGCAGCAATGACGGCAGCCCCGCGCTTCTGGACAGTCTGAAGAATTTATAAATGATGTTATTGTGATGAATTGGGGTTTTATGGCAAGTTCATGGCAGAGGTTTACTAATATAGACTATTTTGCGCAGAGTTCTCTATTAGGTCGTAAAAAAGTGACTCACGGTAATAAATTCTCCCTTCAGGAAGGCATCGTCCTTGATCGCGTCATAGACAGGGACTTCCTGGCCATTAACGTTGGCAACAGCGTGACGAACATCAGGGAACTGGGTTGAGGAGTGGTTGCCCCAGATGATCACATTCTTGACATCACTCACCGGGACCCCTAGCCTGCTGGCAATCTGGGCCTAGTGGGAGGGAAATAATGTTTGCTATATTATATAACTAAACCAGAAGAGGAAATGATACTAATATTACCTTTTACTACAATGACAAAATTACAACAGTTTGGATATTCACACTATTGTGTAGGGGGGGAGAGGGAGAGGGGAAGGAGAGGGGAGTGGGGAAGGAGAGGGGAGAGGGAGAGAGGGAGAGAGAGAAAGAGAGAGAGAGAGGAAGGAAGGGAGGAGGAGAGGGAGAACGTCTTCCATTTCCTTCTACGCACCTGAGCTCGGTTCTGATCCAGGCGGGTCATGGCCGAGAAGTTCTCCCTTGGGATAGAGGGAGCATACTTGGCACAGATGAGGGCGTTAGTGTTGGCGGGGTTGCCCACGACCAGCACCTTCACGCTCTTCTTGGCATGCTGGTCAAGAGCTTGGCCCTGCAAAAAAGAAAAATAATAGAAATGAGTAATTTTCTAAAGTATAAAATTGGACCTTGAAGGTTCTGAATAACACATAATTAAAGTTTTTCATGTCTAAGTATGTGCAATTAAAGAAATTTGGGGGAATAAGTGGTGTCCTCTCTAATTAGGTATGACATATGCTGTTTGACTGCTCCACTGATAAAGCAGCCCTATAAAATTATAATTATAGAAACTAAACAGTAATAAACACATTAAACCCTTCAAAAAGAGCTTTGAACAATCAAATCACTCAGAAGTCATGGCTCTAATTCCCCAAAATTCTCCTTATTGGCTGTTGTTTGGGAAAATGAGGAATATTTGCCCCATTTTCCAGTGAAAGATAGAATTAATCATGAGAAACATCTCAAATCCATTGTAAGGCTGCCTTATACTTGCTTTTTTTTGTCACCATGTCAGAAAATGTGGAGTCCAAATGCTAGGTTTAGTGGATTTGCCCCTTTAATTCCGAATGCTTCAAATCTCCCTTCCAAAAGCCTTAAATTTACTATTACAAATCTGATAAATGCATCTGGTTAATTCAAGTTTATACCAAATATAAGCTTCCTAATCATCAAGAAATAGACTAAATTATAAGCAAAGTAAATATATCTAATGGAAGACAAGGGGTGATAGCCAAAAAGAATCTTGCACTGCACAATTCAAAGAATACGCAGAATTATCCTGCTTATGTTCTTCTGTAAACTATATATACTAGCCATACTCCAAAATAAATATACCTTCATTATAAAAATTCTATCAATCCCTGTTTTCTTTCAGTATTTTCTATACTCCAACAGTATTAAATTCAAGAATGGAAATAACTAATTTCACAAATAAGATATTACTAAACATCTTAGTTAAAAATGGCTAGATATATACTACAAAGAGAAATATCATAAAACCTAATCTGGTAAATCCTCCCTTATCCCTTCAACAACTATTGCAACAAACTATTAATCCTTAAAAAATATATTTATATTCTTATCCTTTACCATCACTGACTCCTGACACCTTGAAAAATCCATCTCACCTGAGTCTTGAAGATCTTGACGTTGGCAGCCAGCAGGTCCTTGCGCTCCATGCCCTCCTTGCGTGGCATGGCACCCACCAAGAAGGCAGCGTCAATGTCCTTGAACGCTACAGCTGGATCATCGGTGGGGATCACGTCTGGAATTTTAAGAGAGGTGCATTAGCTGGGTGTGTCTCTTTGTTTTTGCATTGGAACAAGTTTAAAATTGGCATTCAAAAGGAAGATCAAAATTAAATGCCATCAGAGATTAAATAGAAGAATGAAAAACAGAACAAGAAAGAAAGCCCAAAGGAACATACCTCTGACACAGGGCAAGGCACAATCGCTGATCTCCATGCACACCCCATTCAGGACATTCATCATGGGGGCGATGTCCAACAGGTGGAGGATGACTGGGGTCTCTGGGCCGAAGACAGCGCCTGAGCCTACCATGTAGACCAGCGAGTAGCCGATCTGGCCGGCTGCGCCAGTCACACATACACGTACGGGTTCAGCCTGTGAGGAGAGCATTACTCTTAAAAATGGCCTCTTGCTTCATGGTGTAACACCATCATAAAAATAGTACCATTGTTATCTCTATTATTTCATCTTTTTTTTTTTTTTTTTTTTTTTAGCATGAACTGAACTACTCCAAAAAGTTTGAGTAGTCCGTTTTACCTAAAGGTCGAATCTATTAATGATTCTATTTTCTGTAAGTGCTACACTTTTATATTTCATACATAACCTTCAGTACTTAGAATTGTTTAACCTGATATGGCTAGGATACCACTAGGCTTAATTTCTCAAGTTATCCGATATCAAGTATTAGACAGGATATCCAAAGGCAAATATCATGCTAATATAATGCTAATTTTGAGTGTAGAGTGTAAAACCATACACCAGAATATGACTGGTAACCTATGCAACCAAGGTTATATTCCCTTCTATACAAGTATACATATTCTTCCTTATATGTAATCAAAGCACACAATATGTAATAAAGTAAAATATCAAACTTCTTGGCAAGGATGCCTTTTCCCAACCTGTAGGTAGAACACATGTCTGCAGACTTGATTGTGCTTCAGGCTGAGTATTCATCACATAAATGATGCACATGCAAAACTGTCACATTTCACTATCACATGAATCAGTGCATAGTCGGTGCTAGAAGAGGGTACAGTATGCACTAAAGAACCAAGTTTTGATATTCGCCGAGAGGAGAAAACAATCAATGGAGTCGGAGGGATAGTCTTCAGGAACCTCTCGACTAGAAAGTATTGTTTTTTTTCTCTTTTTATATGATCATCTACATAGCAAATATGATAACATGTAAGCCTATTCCTTGGTGAATTCACTCAGGAAAGTCTTTGGAGGATTTAAAGTACAATTCTGGCTGTAGTTGTAGGCCATAATGAATCTATTCAGCTTTGGTACATTGCTGGCAATAGTTCCAAAGACCAATATGAAAGGAAAATAAAAAAAACAATAAGAATTTGGTGCCCATGACCAGACAATAACAATAGATATAATATAGAGAGTAAAAACAAAACATGTGAAACAAGATTCCACAGTATCACTCAACCCGACCACTGTGTTCGTCACACCAATCTTGGTCACTCATGCTTTTAGAAAACGTGTGTGTGTGTGTGTGTGTACGAGTGAAAGAAAATAAGACAGAAAAGAGGACGGTTCCCGATGCGAAGGAATGTGTAACATGAACCTGTCTGCAGTCTGTCAAGATTAGCTACTCTTGTGGCAAGGGGGGTGAGGCCAGCTACGTGTCCAACGAAAGATGCCCTCGATGGAGGAGGGTAATACCAGGGTAACATTTTGGAGGACAAGGGGAGCGCCCATCGAGCATCCCTGCAACAGAAGTTCCTTAGGGTTCATACTTAGCTTAGGCCTATCCTTTTTTTTTCTAATGCAATCTATATACACAGATTAAGCAACCAAGCAGTGTAATAGAAATTCTTTACTAATTCTTGCTATTATTTTCTCCTGGAATTAACCTTTGCTAATTATATACAGAATTTCATGTCCATTAACAGTCTAGTGTGTTGTGGGTTAGAAATCTGCTACATTCTTTGATTTTCTCACAGTTTGGATAAACTTTCAAAAGAGCAAATATGTTGTTTTTTGCAACAAGTTAACCAATTTTGTTTTGTATGCTCCATGCAACTACCTTCCTTTTAAATATCTCTCAAGCTACTTGACTACATCTACCAATTATATATACATAAATATATGACAAAACACTTTACAAAATAGATTTTGAAATCCAACTGGATTTCATCTTCAGACCTGAAGATGAAATCCAGGTGCATTTTGAAAATGTTTCATTTTCAAATAAATCTATTTTGTGTACAGTGGGTTTTCTGCAATATCAACACAGTATTGTTTTTTTCTGCCATTCATATAAAACACACACACGACACACCACAATACAAATGCCAATTACTTAGAGGATTACATAATTCCAAACTCAGTCAAATTGGAATCTGAAAATGACAAACTATCTCAATACACATTAGCATACTACACAATCTATTGCCATTAATCAATTCCAATCATTTGTAATCATCAAGAATATGACAACGTAAATAATAAAGAACACAAAAACAACATTTAGTACTAAAGACGTGCACAAAATAAAAGCAAGCCCACAATCACTAAACAGTCTATGGATCTACACTCACATACTATACTGTATATTCTGACAAGATAAAGGTTGAGGAGTTACCATATAGAAACCAGTGCAAGCTGTATCATGCCAATTTCTTTTTTTTTTTTTTGTGATCCAAGATCGTGGAGACAAAAGGATCAGCATCTTTATAATTACCAATCAATTGATATAATTACCCTAATTTTCACCAAAAACAGTTTTAGCCTAAAACCACATACACAGATGGCACCACCCTCCTAGCATTAGCAGGAAATGAACCAAGTGCTAGCTTTATGATGTCTGAAGTACCAGCAGAAAAAGAAGAGGAAGTTGACCAAAACCATGTGCAATGGCTGCAATGCACCTCTGTGCCAGTTGGGTTGCTCTATGCTGAGGCACTCACAGCTCAAAGTCTTACCCATCTTACTTTCTTCATTAGGGATGGTTATTTTTCAAGAAAAATTGTCTTTTGTCTTCTTGTAGAACAAATATACCCATATAACATTGCATGCAAATAACATTTTAAGATGAAATGCATATGATACTGATAAGGTTTGTCAAAGGGCATACATAAGCCTAACAATACAGTAAAAAAAAAAAGACAGAACTAAATTGGTTGTAGTAATACAATGAGTGAATGAAAGAGCAAGAAAAGCTGACATGTTAATGTCCCTTCCTTCGCTCTGAAAATAAACCCCATCTCAGGTGTCAAGCAGCTGGCAATCATGTCTGTCTGGGGGGCAAGCTAGCAACTCATGTTTACTTCTTTAAATGTATTCTATATTTATTTCCATCTCATGCAGAGGTTTACAACACTACAACAAATAATACAGAATAATCTGTGTGTGACAGAATCAGCTGTCTGGCAAAACTCATTTTTATTATGCATGTATTACAGAAAGTGATACAAAAATGAACACTTGAGTTGCCCTCAAATATCTGTCTCTAACAGAAGAATTGGATTAGACATTTACTTTCTCCCTCTGCTTTCTTCTGCCTTGCTTTGGGACTGTATTGGTTTTCAAGACATTCCTCCACAGTTCTTGGCATGTCATGTAATAAGTAGTATTGGTAAGAATATGGTCATGTTATTAAATACTATGATATTAGAACTAATGAATTTCTCTCATCCTCTAATATTTGCTTTTCAAAAAGAATTATCCAGCAGAAACCACTCTGTACTCAAGAATCTTGGTCCCCCTATAGCTGGGTAGGTTGTGAAATGTAGTAGGGAAATTGTAGGGTAAAATATTAAGGAAATTTAATGATATGCATTGTGTAGGATTGTCTGTGCAGCCAGGGATCCCCCCCCTATGAGGATTGCTTCTCCATATACACAGCAGGTTGGGACATACGGCTGATCATAGGATAGATTTAGACTTGTACCTTATTTGACAACAAATTACAAGGAACATATACAATCCATATCTTGCTAGAATTTGGAAAGCTACGTGGTCTTGTCTTTACCTTTGGGATATAAATATATAAATTTTTTTACTCCTAAGGGTATTTTTTAATCAGTTCATTATGACCATTACATTAGTTACTCTACATATGCTCCTATTCTGCATAAGTACCAATTCATACAAAAATTGATGCACTCGACCTCAATCGGTAAATTTTCCGAATAATGCCGCGTCACTAAATACCATAAAAGTGGTATCGATGGATTCCTCTCAACCTCTACTATTCATATATAGTGAAATTAATGAGCGCTTGCACCTCTGGAGCCCACAATCTGGGTCTCTTTTTTTAAGGCACTTCGTGCTACCTCGTCCTCCTTCGGGGCATATTTCGATTGCAAAATCTTAACCCAATGACCTACCTAATTTTGCCTAGTTTTAAATTAATCCCTAGCCAAGGGGGGGCTTTGCCCCCCCCTGGACCCCCCTTTTTAGGGCACTTCGTGCAACATACCTTGGGCAAGATACCCCGAAACCACCATCCTCGCCCTGAAAGTCAAATGAATTACCTGCATGAGCTCTTTTTTTCTCTCGATAGATGGCGCAATATTCCCCATTGTTTACAGTACAATTATAGAGTGCCATCTATTGAGTTTTCACTTCATGTTCGGTCGTAGTCTCCTATCCGGAGGGCGCTCATTCGCAGTAATGCGATTGCCGGCTTCTCATAGCATCGAAGTCTCAGTTACGGTAATCATGGCAGAGTGTGAGGGGTGTTCGTGGTCGATGTACGACCTAGTGCGTGATGCGTGTGGGGACATGAACAAAATTATGGATATATGCTATCGACACGGTCTTGTCCATCGTGAGAAGAACTGCGACCGCTGCGGTCAGGCCGCACGGTATGATCTGCAGCGGACATGAACACTCGATTCCACCACTTCCTGCGTGCCGTGGCATGTTTGTACCCGCCGGTATAGGCTCCCTTCTCCCAGCAACATCAGGCAACACAGAACACCCCTCGAAGGTAAGTAACGAGCTAAGCGCATCTACAGAAATAACTATGTATCATAGGTAGCACGTAGTGCGTTAGGGGGGGGGGGGGGGGGGCAAAGCCCCCCCCCTTGGCTAGGGCAAACTTCAAACCTAAGCAAAGTTAGGTAGGTATTTGGTTAAGATTTTGCATACGAAATATGGCCGGAATTCATATTTTACCCCGTAATTTCCCTGATCAACTTCATGCCCTCCCCTACTATCGGGACCAAGATTGTGGGCTTCAGGGGTGCAAGCGTTTATTAGTTTCACTATATATGAATAGTAGAGGTTGAGAGGAATCCATCGATACCACTTTTGTGGTATTTAGTGACGCGGCGTTATTCGGAAAATTTACCCCTCAATCAAATGGTAGAATTACAAAACATTAGTTTATTTAGATTCAAGAAATATATACATTTCATAAGCTTTTGCTCATGAAGTGACTTAGTACTCGAGCAAGGGATAACAGAGTATCCTCGTATTTTAATGAAAAGAGAGCTTAGACAATTTCCGTGGAGGAGGTTTGATTCCCTTCGTCAGAGTGTGAAAAGGGGAGTCCA
>NW_028234443.1:10689714-10699714 GCF_977035675.1 Penaeus japonicus
ACCCATCCTCTCCTTCTCCCATCCCCCGTCCCCTCCTCTTCTCCACCTCCCCTCCTCTCCCCCTCCCCCCGTCCCCGCATCCTCCATCACCCCTCCCATCCTCTCCCCCTCTTTCCCTTCCTCCTCCTTAACCCCTCCCCTCCCCTATCCTCTCCGATCCTCCCCCTCCTTCCCTTCCTCCTCATTCTCCCCTTCTCTCCCCCTTCACCTCCCATCCTCTCCCCCTCCTTCCCTTCCTCCCCCCCCCTACTGCTCACTTCCTTCCCCCTTCGTGGTAAATGACGAGCACATACCGGGCCACATGCAGCTAAACAACCACATTAAAATCACTCACCCTCCCACCCCATTGAAAAAATAAATAAATAAACATGAAAAAGATACGCATAAAACAAACCAAAAGGATAGAATGAATAGATAGATAAATTGATAATAAAAGAAGCTCCGAAGGATATATAAGAATATATATTTTTTTCTTTTTTTTTTTTTGTTCTTTTCCCTCTACCTCCCGCAGAGCCTTCGTCTTTCTTAACCGTATTTTTTCCGCGGGAAATTTGAAACTTCTTGAGTCTGGATGCGAAAAGTTTCTCGTCGTAAACCGCAATGGATTCGAAGCTTCACGAACACGAACGAACGAATACGAACGAACGAGCACACGCTCACACGCACGCACGTTAGAGCAGTTTTGAAAATGCAAAACATGGAACATAGATATCAGGGAGAACAAGGAATAAGGAGAATATACATATCACGAAGAGCAGGGAATATGAAGAACATAGAACATGAGAAACAAAGGAAATATAGAAAACAAAGAATAATGGAGTAATAGAGAAATAAAGTAGGGAGAAAACATAGAAAATACGGAGAACAAAGAGGACATGGAGAATAACATGCAGTAGAAGAAAAAAACAATAAAGAACACACATAACTTAGATAACAGAGTGCAAAAAAGAACGGGGTAGAACACGAAGAACTTGCAGAACAAAATACAATGATGAACACGGGCAACTTGGAACAGAAAATACCAATGGAACAAGAAAATAAAATGAACACAGAACACGGAACTTTGAACACAGAGAACACAGATAAGGCATAGAATATGAATAACAACCACTCGGGGGGAAGATAACGACCATACTTAAAGAGGAGGAGGAGGAGGGGGGGGAGGAAGGGAGAGAAAGAGAGAAAAAAGAGAATGGAAAGAGGGGAGAGGGGAGAGGAGAGAGAGGGGAGAGGGTTGAGGTAAAGGAGAGTTCACATGTGGATCAGCCATCAAAGAGGGAGGGGAGGGGAGTGGAGGGGAGGAGGGGGTGGGAGAGGTAGGGAAGGGAGGAGAGGGGAGGGGAGGGGAGGAGGGGGTGGGAGAGGTAGGAAAGGGAGGAGAGTAGGGAGTGGGAGAGGAGGGAAGGGAGGGAGAGGAAAGGTACGGAGGGGAGGGATGGGGGGTTGGGTGGGTGAGGTAGCAAGGGTATGAGAGAGAGGTAAGGGGTGGGGAGGTAAGGGATGGGGAGGGGGAGAAGGAGGGGTGGGACAGGGATGTGAGAAGAAAAGGGGAGGGGAGAGGGAGGGAAGGGGAGGCAGGGAGAAGACGGGAGGTGGGGGGGAGGAGGGAGGGGAGAGGAGGGAAGATAAGGAGAAAAGGTGTTGGGAGATGTAGAGAGAGGTGTAGCAAATGAAGGATAAGAGGGGAGTGGGAATGGTAAGGAGGGGGGGCAGGTGATGGGAGAGAAAAGGAGGGGTAAAGGAGGGTGGAGAGGAAAAGAGGTGGTAGTGGGAGGCAGGGAGGGGAAAGGGAGGAGAAGTAAGGGAGAGGAGAAGAGGTAAGAAGGGGAGATAATGTGTGTTTTGTGTGTGTTGTGTTTGCGTGTGTGTATGCGTGTGTGTACATGGGTGCTTTGTGTGCGTTCTGAGTATGTGTATATATGCATGTGCGTGTATGTTGTGAATATGCATACATATACGTAGACGAGAGAGAGAAAAAAAAAGAAAATAAAGAAAAGCATAAGGATAAAAAAGAGAGAATGAGCCATAGAGAGGGGGCAGAGATGGGGAGGCGTGAGGGGAAAGAAGGGGAGAAAAGATGGGTGTATATGGAGGATGGTAGGTGAGGGTGTGGGGGTGTGGGGGTGTGGGGGAGGGATGGGGACGGGCGTGGGAGTGAGATGAGGAAAGTGATGGAATAGGGGGAGCTAAAATGACGCTCATATCGGGGTTCATCGCTTTCCTGGATGAATTGCTTTCAGCGCGGGGGGGGGGGGGGGCAGATTTTGCTTTCGTATTACTTTTTTTGTTTTTTTTTATCAATTTCTAAAAAAAAAAAAAAAAAAAGATAAAAGGATGATGATAATGAGGACTGTCTAGCTTCTTGTCTCTCTTTGTTCTGCCTCTCTCTCTTACTTTCTTTTTCTTTTTCTTTTTCTCTCTCTTTCTCTTCTTTCCCTCCACCTCTCTCTTTCTCTCTCTCTCTCTCTCTCTCTCTCTCTCTCTCTCTCTCTCTCTCTCTCTCTCTCTCTCTCTCTCTCTCTCTCTCTCTCTCTCCCTCTCTCTCTCATTCTCCTTTCTCTCTCTCTCACTATGTCTATCTCTCTCTTTCCCTCCCTCTCTCTCATTCTCCTCTCTCTCTCTCTCTCTCCCTCCCCCCCCATCTCTCTCTCTCTCTCTCTCTCTCCCTCCCTCCCTCCCTCCCTCCCTCCCTCCCTCCCCTCCCTCCCTCCCTCCCTCCCTCCCTCCCTCCCTCCCTCCCTCCCTCCCTCCCTCCCTCCCTCCCTCTCCTTCACTGCATCGTTGGATATATATAAACTGTACATCACGCGGGATAAATCCTTTACGAAAAACTCATTTTTTTTTCTCCCTCGCCCTGTCTCGGACGCAACACCACAGTCTTTTTAAAACGAGCTCGCCCCGTTTATCTAAGGCATCATCCCACGCCACGGCAACTGATGCTGCAACTGATGCTGCAACTGACCCGTGCAACATGCAAGACAGCTGCACTTATCGTTTATTGGTCGGCGGAGACGTTCGGGCGAAACTCTGTGGGTTCCAGATCATACTTTGATAGATGATCAAAAGCCGCTCCGGGAAAGATTTAAGTTGGCACAGCTGGTTCTTACTGGGCTCGGAGACATTATGCTAATGCCGGGCCAAGGCGGGGGTCGTTCTTGGGGGTTTTACGCACATCCGAGCTCGTGTATACGTACGTACATGGACGCATAGGTGCACTGACACACACACACACACGCATATTCACACACAAACACGCACACAAACACATACATACATACACGCATACAAACACACAAACACGCACACAAACACATACACACACATACACAAACGCACACACACACACACATACACACACTTACACGCGCAGCTACGTTCATGAGTATAAGCTTGGATACACGTTATCGCACTTTTGTTTATGTGTAAGAAGACGTGTGTGTCAATAGCTGGGGTATATGAAGTATATGTACGAATATACACAGATGCACACATGTACATGCAAAAACATAAACAAACAAACACAAAAGAATATCAATGCATATTCTACCACACATACTTAACCCCCCCCCCCACACGCAAACACACACATACCTAACCTTCCCCCCCACACGAAAACAAACACACACACATACACCCTCCCCCCCCCACACACACACACAAACACAAGCAAAACCTCCCACCCACCCATCCACACCAAACACACACACACACAAACACTTCCCCGCCACCCAACCACCCACCCATACAAAACACCCGATCCCTCCCCCTCCCCCTATTCCCCCCCTCCCCCTCCCCTCTGCCCTACACACAAGCAAAACAGAGATCAAGCAAATGACAGTCCACATTATAATGTTTACTTGCTCTGTATCTCGCGAGGAAACAAGATTAGTGAAGATGACTATAGAGATGAAAGCCTTGGGTTTATGAGCGGGGATTTAGCACATAAGGACACTGGTTTAACATGTTTTTGTTTGAGGAAAACACATGTTTTGCATCAAGGTGAAAAATACGTTGTTCTTGTTATCCATATTTTTTGTAGTTGTTATTGTTACATCCCCATTATCATTATTACCATTTTTACTATAATTGTCATTATCATTATTACTATAATTACTATTATTATTTTCATTGTTATTATCATTATCATCCTTTTCATTATCTTCATCATCATTATCATCATTACTGATATCAATGTGATTATCATTATTACTTTTATTATTACCATTATTATTATTATTATTATTATTATTATTATTATTATTATTATTATTATTATTATTATCATCATTACCATCATTATCATTGTTATTATTACTATCATTATCATCATTAATATCATTATCATTATCATCATTATTGTTATCACCAGTATTATCATCATTATCTTTAAGATCGTTATTACCTTAATCCTTATTATGATTTTTGTCATCATTTCAATCAATATAACAATGATGATAATAGTAATAACAATGATATGACGATGATCATTGTTATTATTATTCATTTTATCAACACCAACATCACCTTTATTACAGATTTTTTTTTCAATTTTTCATTTTTTTTTTCAATTCAATTCGAGTTTCGTCAATCATTGATTACCTTCATTATATAAAATAAATAATCTTTGCCTTATTTTCAATGAAATGTTTATACCTCTAACTTCAATAACATTTTATTTTTATATATTAGCAAAAAAATAATAAGATATAAGCCTTTGATTTATCTTCTTGATCACAATGATAATCTCATATCGAACAGCTCGAGGGAATTAAAGATTATAACAAGATTTAATTTGATAAATGCGATCTATTTTTATTTTTTGTATTGATTTACATCTTTTTTTTTGATCGGCAGTTTTTGTTTGTTTGTGTTTGTATGTTTTTTGTTTGTGTGTGTTTGTGTGTGTTTGTGTGTGTGTGTGTGTGTTTGTGTTTGTGTGTGTGTTTGTGTGTTTGTATGTGTTTGTATTTGTGTGTGTTTGTATCTGCCTTTGTGTTTGTATTTGTGATTTGTATTTGTGTGTATGTGTGTGTGCGTGTTTGCATTTGTATGTGCGTGTTTGTTTGTGCGTATCTCTGGTTGTATCTACACGAAGAAGAAAAAAGAAAAGAAAAAAAAGGAAAAGAAAACAAAAGAAAACAGTAAAACACACAAATAAAAAAATCAAAAAAATCCCACACACCCAATAGGGGAAATAGATTGTTGTTGTCTAATTCTTGTAATTTTAGAAGGGTTGTTATCCACACGGAACCTAATTTGGAAAGTATTGAATAACTATACTCTTGTGGTAGATTAAAAAAAACAAAAACAAAGGCATACAAAAACATATCTTAAGAATATGCTATGACAATATACTTTATGGATATACTATGAATGTACTTTGGGAATGGGCTATAGAAATGTACGACAGAATATATGTACGACAGAATCTATTACAAAATATATACTTTGAGAATATACAGTAAAAAGTATACTACGAAAAGTATACTTTAAGAGTATGTTGCAAAAAATATACTAGACAAATATACTTAAATCATTATAGTACAAAAATGTACTTTAGGAATATACTACAAAAATATATATTACAAAAAGGGTAATATGTGCATAAAATATACTCTGAGAATATACTGCAGATATAATTTCACACCCTCCTACAAAAGAACATATACTTTATATATACTATAAGTGAATTATACAAATGCACATTCTGGGATAGCATGATCATTGTACGATCAATAAAGATACGTGATAGATACTGTATCTACTTTGCTATTGAAACATTGTGATTTCTGAATAATTATATTTTTTCCGTTATGGTTAAAGATATAAAACAGTCTATGAGACATTTAGAAATCATTGTTGAATTAAGATTAGTTGTTTTGTTTTATTTCCGTTTTAATACGTTTTTTTCATGATTTATTTTTTCATCACTTGCTTTTCTTTATTCCTTTTATGAGTAATTTCTAATTTGGTTTTGCTTTTCTTGATTTCTATTTCTGTCTATTATTATCAAAATAATTTTGTCAATAATATTAGTGTGATTCTTATCATCATTATCATTATTATTGTTATTACTATCATTTATCATCCTCATCTTAATTGATATCATTATTATCATTATCATCATTGATATTACCATCATTACCACTGTTGTCATTATCATCATTATCATTATTATAATTGATATCATTATCATTGTTATAATTGATATCATTATCCTTTTTGTTATTGTCATTACTATCATTGTTATCATTATTATTATCATCATTATTACTACTACCATTGTTATTATCATTGTACCTTTTTATCCATGTTCTTCCCATTAAAATAAAAATATAATATAACACGCTTACAATACTCACAAAAAACGACTTCAAAATGTAACTTATCATTACACACGCGTACGAATTGTATAAAAAGATAAATGATATCAGATTATCAATAGAGATTTTGTTCTAAAAAAAAAAAAGAAAAAAAGAGAGAGAGAGAGAAAAAAAAAACAAAAAATGTAAACTAGGATTTCATTAGTACTTAAGCTTGATGATTATCAATACTTATATATCTTATATAAAGCCACCTTCCTTAATTAAGCAAGTGTTCTTCAAACTTTTTTTCATCTCGACCCAAATAGATTTCAGGTATTACTCCCGCGCCCCACTAGTATTGTACACTTTTTTTTTTTTTTTTTTTTTTTTTTTACACTTTTCTCTCTTTCTTTATCTACCTTACATGCCATTACATACATTTTTAAATTTTATATGTATACTTTTTATACAACTATCCTTTTAGTGTTTATTTTCTCCTATTTTCTGTATTGTAAAGAGAGAAAGATAGATAGATACATAGATAGAAATACATAGATAGATAGATAGATAGATAGATAGAGAGGGGGGGGGGGAGAGAGAGAAAGAGAGAGAGAGAGAGAGAGAGAGAGAGAGAGAGAGAGAGAGAGAGAGAGAGAGAGAGAGAGAGAGAGAGAGAGAGAGAGAGAGAGAGAGAGAGAGAGAGAGTGAGAGTGAGAGAGAGAGAGAGAGAGAGAGAGAGAGAGAGAGAGAGAGAGAGAGAGAGAGAGAGAGAGAGCGAAAGAAATACAAACAAACCAAAAAACTAAAAGGTAAATAAGTTAAAGAATAATAAAAAAAAAAATAAAAAATAAAAATAAAATAAAATAAAAGCAATAACATTATCTAGTAGCTACACAAGATCAACTTGTGTTCCTCACTTCATCATAATCAAAATTCCCCAACTCTTCCAAAACGAAATCATAAATGGATCGCAAATTGGAACATCACATGTTATTAACGAGAAACACCGTAGTTTATATTGGTTACCACAAAATTTCATGACTTTTCTATGACATTTTAAAAAATTCCATGACATTTCCAGACCGCTACTATGTATCGCAGTCATATGGTAAAAAGTATCGGCAGAGTATCGGCCGTTTTAGCCGATAACGAGACTAATAATTTGTCCCATCTCGTGCATTCAAATTTTTGTTCTGTTTTTGTTCTTACGAAGTGATATTATTATGATGATAATGATAATGATGATAACGTTTAAAATTTTGATTTTATTGATTTTGTTAATCATATTGGTAATTATGATGATAGTGATGATGATAATAGCAATAGGAATATTGGTAATAACAACGGTATTAAAGTAGTGGTTATAAAAAGATAATAATGGTAATGATTGTAATAATGTCATAATGATAATTATGATAATAACAATAGTAATGGTAAAGATGGTGATAATAGTGACAGTTATGATAATGATAATAATGATTTTTGATGATATGATAATAATGATAGTGATGATGATAAGAATAATGACAACAACAACAATAATAATGATAATAATTATAGTAATGATAATGGTAATAACTATAGTGATAATCATAAATATGATGATGGTAATGATAATGGTAGCAATAATAATAATTAAAACAAAAATGGTAATAGTGATAGTGATGGTGATAGGGATGCTGATGATATAATAATAATAATAATAATAATAATAATAATGATATTGATGGTGATGATAATAATGATAATAGAGCTAATGATGATAACAATAACAATGATAATAATAATGATGCTAATACTAATGATAACGACAATAACAAAAATTATGACACTAAGATAATAGTGATAATGAAGATAATAACGATTATAATAATAACAACAATAATAATACTTATAGGGATGATAATAATGATAGGAATGATGATAATGATAGGAATGATAATCATAATTATAACAATGATAATATTGATAATAATAATCATGATGATGGTAATGGTAATGATAATAATGTTGATAATATTGATAATAACAATCATAATAATGATGATACTGATAACAATGACAAGGAAGATAATCACAACAGTTATAAACTAACGAGTTCAAAATAACCACGAGAGATCTTACGAAATCGTGCAGACGAGTGAAAAAAAGAGAGAGAAAAAAGATATCTTTACGCTGTACAAAGAACTTTTGAAGCAGAGTTGTTCTAGAATGTGTATAGAATGTTCTGAATCTGGGAAGTGCTTTATGTTATATAAGGATATTCTCTGTTCTGCTGTTTTTGTTCTTCTCTGTTCTTCTCGCTTTGTTCTTTATCATTATTTTTTGTTCTTTATTATTATTTTTTGTTTTTTTATTATCATTCTTTGTTCTTTATTATTATTTTTTGTTATTTATTATTATTTGTTGTTCTTTATTTTTATTGTTTCTTTGTTCTCTATTTTTATCATTTCTTTGTTCTTTGTTTATTACTATTGTTTATAGTTACTGTTCTTCTCTTTTCTATTCTGCTGTTATTGTTCTTATCTGTTCTTCTTGCTCTGTTTTGACGAAGGTTTTGCAAGAGCCATGGAGTTTATATTGCACGTATTGCAACGCCTCTCTGTGGAAATTCTCATTCGTGTCTTTTGTCTATGTTTGTTAGATTAGACTCGTGGTTGCAGAGTTGCAGTCATATCTATAAGGGCTATTTTGCTCTACTCTGGAAGGTTATTTTGGATAGTTGATAAGGAACCTGAGAATAAGATGGTTTTATCAAAGAGATGAACATATAGATAAAAGCGATGCAAAAGTTCGTCCATAAAAAAAAAAAAAATATATATATATATAAAATAGATAGATAAATAAACTCAATGGAGATGATCTAAATATAGAATATTCCTAATTCGCTTACACAGGCAAAAAAAAAAAAAAAAAAAAAAAAAAAAAAAAAAAAAAAAAGGATTTCTAGTTCGCTTACACATGCAAAAGAAAGAAAGAAAGAAAGAAAGAAAGAAAGAAAGAAAGAAAGAAAGAAAAAAAAGAACCCTGTCGGTCACACTGAACCGGATTCCTGAGACGCCCAAAGCATACATTAAGAAACCACCCATCCCAAGAATCGTTTAATAAGGCCTATAGTTAATGCCACAACCGTCTAATTAATTCCAGGAATCGCCGCGCCAAAGTTCAAAGTCTGTCCGAAAATTAAGGGGAAGAAAAAAAGAAAAAGAAAGATATATATTGTTAACATGTCCCTCCCATTCCTTCGCAGTTTGGAAAAGGGTTTAATTACGATTACTCATATGATGACTTGCCTTGGCGGTTAGGCTAAGGATGATGATATCTATTACATAATAATCGAATAAAAGGGAATGGATAGTTGAATAGAATGAGAATACAATTAAGCGCATTTCTATGTTTGATAAAAACATAAGATTCAGTATATTAAGAATATATATATATATATGTATATATATATATATATATATATATATATATATATATATAATATATATATATATATATATATATATATATATATATATATATATATATATATATACTGTGTATATATAAATATATATATATATAATATATATATATATAATATATATATATATATATATATATATATATATATATATATAAATAATATATACATATATACATACATACATAATATATATACATATATATACATACACATATATATATAT
>NW_028234443.1:10714714-10717214 GCF_977035675.1 Penaeus japonicus
GCATCATTGTATTACAGCACATAATCGGTCCAAATTGTGTGTAATTTTTAAAGTATAGCACATAACCGAGTAATATTGCGTGGAATTACTGAATTCAGTGTATGATCGAACAATTTTGTAAACTGCCTAACTATTTAGATTGTGCAAATGCGGAAACTTTCTAAATATCAAACCTTCTAGCGATTGGTAAAGAATCTTGATATTTTTGTCGTACATGATTTTGCAAGAAACTTTTTTTTTTCGAGAAGTATCTTTTCATTGTCTTGTATTTTTTTTTTCTTTTTTTTTTACCTCTTCGAAAATCAGTGAGCAATGGGTTAAAAAACTGTAATGATTCGGATATTATCGGTGTTCTTACAATCATTGAAAACTTTTGGGCGGTTAGTTTGGAAAAAAAAACGAGGAAAGAATAATAATAATAAAAAATAAAACGAGGAAAGAAAAAAAAAAAAAAGCACAAGTCTCCAGTTTTGATTTAAACAGGCATTCCTAAATTGTATTCTTTTTGCTAATTTTGAATTTTTTTTTACTCCACTTCGTCAGACAACTAATGCTTTAGTGAGAATAAACTAATCCATGCTTTCGTCTGATATATATTATTAATGTTAAACGTATTCCACTCTAAGTAAAATAAATAGAAAAATCTCCCTACTGACTATGACGATTATAGTGATAAGTATTATATTTAACAGTAGGTCTGTTATTATCATAAGTAGTATCGTTACTGTAGACTTCACCCCTTTGTCTATGTCTATATAAATTGATATTCGTTTATAATAGCCATATCCTGTTTATAATAAAAAAAACACACAAAAAAAACGGATTTCTAAGTATGGATCACAAGCTACCTATACATATGGACATGTATAAAAATGAATAATGTACAGAAAACGGAATATTAATTATATACAAACTCAAACAAGGTAGGTTAAAAAAGTATAAACACTAATATCCGTTTACTTCATATTTGCCTTGAAGCCACGTCCCCCCACGCTCCTAGGAAGATATGAAACAAAAGCTGACTATAGTGACAATAAACACAGTCCTATAAATATGTTTCACTGTCGGAAAGGTAATACTTAGTAATCTAAATGCATCGTGAGGAAAAAATAGAAAAAAAGAAAAAAAAATGGTGTCGAATGAATAATATATTTTATTTCACTTTACGATTCTGAAACTTTGAGTCAACCATTAACCCTTTGTTTATTCATATGAATTCATACAAATAACGATAATACAAATACATACAAATAATAAAAATACAAATAAAATACAAATGGAATACAAATAAATACAAATTCATATGAATTAATACAAATATGAATTCATTCATACAAATAACGATAATGCAAATAAATACTAATAATAATACAAATAAAATACAAATGAAATACAAATAAATACAAATTCATATGAATTAATACAAATATGAATTCATTCATACAAATAACGAATACAAATAAATGCAAACGATAATACAAATAAAATACAAATAAATACAAATTCATATAAATTAATACAAATATGAATTCATTCATACAAATAACATTTCTCGCTCTCCTTTCATCTCACAACAAACAACCGAGACAAACACACAAACACACACATGCAATAATAATGATAATGATAATGATAGCAATTATCTATATTATTTTTATGATAACGATGATAATAATGATAATAATATGATAATAACAGTTGTAATAATAATGATATTGATAAAACTGATAACACCAAAACAACACGAGTGACAGTAAGGACAATAATTACAACAAAAATAACAATAAAAATATAAATAACAGAACAATGACAACAACTACGAACACGTACTTAAACCCAGGGGCAAGATAATGTCAAGTTTTTAAACCTTTTTCACTCACAGGATAATAATTGTCCTTAGATTTGAGACAAAAATAACTAACGACAGTTTATGCAACAAAACCTGTTTCAGTAATGTTACGGTCGGGTGTGCAATGCTTCAATTGCAAATGCGTTTTATTATTGTTGTTGTTTCTCTCGTAGTTGTTGTCTTTGTTCTGTTATTTTTATTTTTATTGTTATCTTTGTTGTAATTATTGTCATTACTGTCATTCGTGTTGTTTTGTTCATGTCAATCATTATTATCATAAATGTTATTATCACATCATTATCATTATTATCATCGTTATCATAAAGATAATATAAATTATTGATATCACTATTATCATCATTATTATTACCATCATGATTATTATCATCATCATCACTATTATCATCATCATCATCATCACCACCACCTCCATCATCATCATCACCATCATCATCATCCTCATCCTCATCATCACCACCACCATCATCATCATCATCATCATTTTCATCATCATCCCCATCATCATCATCATCACCATCATCATCCTTATCATCATTACTACTATCAACAATATTCCTTACATTATATTCGTACATATTAAGTAGCAGAGAAGGAATCAAGATAAGAATAAGGTTAATGATAAGGAAATGT
>NW_028234443.1:10722214-10729714 GCF_977035675.1 Penaeus japonicus
ATATATATATATATATATATATATATATATATATATATATGTATGTGTGTGTGTGTATGTGTGTGTGTGTGTATATATATATATATATATATATATATATATATATATATATATATATATATATATATATATTGTAAGGATATCTGTCATGGGGAAGCCCGAAAATACATCCGCCCAAGCGGGGATGACGGCTTAGGGCCGGAAGAAAGAAGGAGGGGGCCCGTTCACTTCCCCTTAAGGAGACTAAGTCCCATTCCCCAGGTGCATGTCCCTTAAAGAGGGTCTGGTTGCGTTAGTTTAGTCCTGGTTTTTAAAATAATAAATAGTAAAAAAGTATGAATAAAAGTATAAAATTGCCCAGTAGCAAATAGCTTAAAAGTTAAAACACTTCAAAAAAAGATTGATAAAAGAAAAAATCAAAGTAAAATAACATGGGCGTCTCTGGCTAGTGTTGGCCAGTGTATCTCCCTCACAGGATATTATTATACTAGCACGTCCAGCTTTGTCCTAACTGGCATGTAACTCGAGTCAGTACAACCTTTCTTTAGCAGCTCCTGCGTCGCCACAAGGGTATTCCAGGGTAATCCAGGGAGGGTCAGAGAAACACCAAGTTCCAGAGACAACTGATTTATTTTCAGCTCGTCGGCTATTTATAGCCGGCGGGCTACTGGCATGGAAAATATGTTCTTTTTTTCGAGTAAAGAATAAAGACTTTTGAAAACAAAAAAACATTAATTTACAATATGGTTTCACATTAAATACATAAAAACTGGCAATTACAGCTTTGAAACATTAAAACAATAGGAAAAACGTAAGATCAGAATTATAAAATCAGCAAAATGGCTCAGCGTAACTTTAAACAATAAAAACAAAGATCACATAAAAGGATATCATTAAACATAACATTGCAAATACGAAATAAATTAAAAAGACAAATATACAATACAAAAATACAAAATAAAAGTGGGTGACGTGGACTCCGTGACACGTAAAAAGAATCTAAAGTAAAAATAATTAAAGCAAAGTTCAGAAATAAGAAATATTTGACCAAACCCTTCTTAGATAAAAATACAATTGGTTAAAATGCACTTACAAATTAAAGTGATGGCCTTAAGAAAGTTTAAGATGGTCACTGATACGACACTAAAAGTACTGTATAAAGAATAAAATAAAACTGTTGCTCAATTAAACAAAATAACACTAAAAGTAGTCATTCCCACTTATTTTAGATAGTAATGTAATATAAAATATAAAACATAAGACAAAAGGTAAATAAAAAGAAACACAAATAAGCACAAACAATATTCGCACCCCCAGTGTCGGGGTCGAGGCTTCATATTGGCTCGGGGGGGCTGAGCTACAAAATCGTATTTTTAAATCTAACATTTCAGGCAAATGGTTCATGGCCTATTCCCCAGTTTAGGCGTGGGTGCAAGTGTATGTGCATGTGGAGTTGTCCTGGCGATGTTTCACGAACCTCCCTGGATTTCATACGGCACTGAAAACAGGATTAGGTTGGGGGGGGGGGGTAGGCAAGAGGAAGGGGGGGAGGAAGGAAGGGCGAATAGGGCTAGGGCGGATAAGGGTGAAGAGAGAGGGAGGGGGGGGGGGAGATAAGAGAACAAGCACAGGAATAAGGGAAGAGATATAGCGTGGAAGATAAAAAGTAGTGAAGGAAAGAGAAAGAAGAAATTAGTAAGGAAACAGATTAGAACAAGGTAAACCATAAAAGTAGCAAAAGCGAAAACGAGAGGAGAGTGCGGGTAAGGGAGCGAGAGCAGCAGACGAAACATAGGGTAGAAAACGGAAGTAGAAAATGAGGGAGTAGCTAGAGAAAGCAAAAACGGAAGTAAGGGTAGTAGAGGATAGACTAAAGAAGCGTCGGGAATAAGGCGAGTCAAGGCGGAAGAAACAGTAGGCAAAAGTAAGAAAGATAGGTAGAAAAGGTACTAAGGGAGATAGGAGAAGAGAAACAAGAGGCTAGGACGGCGAGAGAATAAGGAAAGGGGGAGGAAAAGGGAGATGAAGAACAAAGGGGGGGGGGGGAAGGAAGTTAAGGAAGAGGGAGGGGAAGGATAAGGACGGGGGGGGGGTAAGGTAGGAAGGAGGAGGTCGCAAGGCCTCACAACGAAAAATTCTTAACCTCTTTTTCTTGTTCATCTCCGCCCTTTTCTACGTTTCTCTTGCTCTCGACTCTGCCTTTGCCTTCGCTCCCGCCTTCCTCCCTTCTCTCGCTCTCGTCCCCTTCGACCCTGTCTTTGCCTTCGCTCCCGCCTTCCTCCCTTCTCTCGCTCTCGCCCCCTTCGACTCTGCCTTTGCCTTCGCTCCCTTCTCTCGCTCTCGCCCCCTTCGACTCTGCCTTTGCCTTCGCTCCCTTCTCTCGCTCTCGCCCCCTTCGACTCTGCCTTTGCCTTCGCTCCCTTCTCTCGCTCTCGCCCCCTTCGACTCTGCCTTTGCCTTCGCTCCCTTCTCTCGCTCTCGCCCCCTTCGACTCTGCCTTTGCCTTCGCTCCCTTCTCTCGCTCTCGCCCCCTTCGACTCTGCCTTTGCCTTCGCTCCTTCTCTCGCTCTCGCCCCTTCGACTCTGCCTTTGCCTTCGCTCCCTTCTCTCGCTCTCGCCCCCTTCGACTCTGCCTTTGCCTTCGCTCCCTTCTCTCGCTCTCGCCCCCTTCGACTCTGCCTTCGCCTTCGCTCCCTTCTCTCGCTCTCGCCCCCTTCGACTCTGCCTTTGCCTTCGCTCCCTTCTCTCGCTCTCGCCCCCTTCGACTCTGCCTTTGCCTTCGCTCCCTTCTCTCGCTCTCGCCCCCTTCGACTCTGCCTTTGCCTTCGCTCCCTTCTCTCGCTCTCGCCCCCTTCGACTCTGCCTTTGCCTTCGCTCCCTTCTCTCGCTCTCGCCCCCTTCGACTCTGCCTTTGCCTTCGCTCCCTTCTCTCTCTCTCTGGCCCTCGTACTCTGCCTTTGCCTTCGCTCCCTTCTCTCGCTCTCGCCCCTTCGACTCTGCCTTTGCCTTCGCTCCCTTCTCTCGCTCTCGCCCCCTTCGACTCTGCCTTTGCCTTCGCTCCCTTCTCTCGCTCTCGCCCCCTTCGACTCTGCCTTTGCCTTCGCTCCCTTCTCTCGCTCTCGCCCCCTTCGACTCTGCCTTTGCCTTCGCTCCCTTCTCTCGCTCTCGCCCCCTTCGACTCTGCCTTTGCCTTCGCTCCCTTCTCTCGCTCTCGCCCCCTTCGACTCTGCCTTTGCCTTCGCTCCCTTCTCTCGCTCTCCCCCCCTTCGCCTCTGCCTTTGCCTTCGCTCCCTTCTCTCGCTTTCGCCACACGCCGCTCTGCCTTTGCCTTCGCTCCCTTCTCTCGCTCTCGCCCCCTTCGACTCTGCCTTTGCCTTCGCTCCCTTCTCTCGCTCTCGCCCCCTTCGACTCTGCCTTTGCCCTCGCTCCCGCCTTCCTCCCTTCTCTCGATCTCGTCCCCTTCGACTTTGCCTTTGCCTCCGCTCCCGCCTTCCTCCCTTCTCTCGCTCTCGTCCCCATCGACTCTGCCTTTGCCTTCGCTCCCGCCTTCCTCCCTTCTCTCGCTCTCGTCCCCTTCGACTCTGCCTTCACGTTATCATTCGTGCGTTGTTTGGTATTTTCGACCTTGTTACGGTGATCATAGGAGCTCTAATTCCACTCCTACATTGTATGTTGGTATCTGATTCGTTAAGTCAAAGGACTTGGATTAAAGTTGTTGAACTGCTAGCTTAATTTTTGTATGTTTTAATGTGTCATTTAGTCTTAAATTAGTTTTTGTAACTGCTTCTTAGTTGTGAACGTGTTGGTGTCTCTGTACTGCATCTCGTTAGTGCTTTTTTTAAGTGCGTTCAGGGCGGGTGGAAAGCCCGTTGAAAAGGGAGTGAATAGTGAATAGGAGTGAATAGTAAATAGTTAATAGTGAAGTGTAGTCAAAACAGTAGGTCATGCATACAAGGGGAAAGGCCGGTAAAAAGGACGGCAGTAACACGGTTGATAGACCCACCTCCAGGAGTCAATCTACCGAATCCCTTCCTCTCTTAGCTCAAGGCTCGGATAGGCTTGTGCGTGAGGCAGTCTCGGCAATGGAGGGGGAAGTCACAATGATAGAAGAATTCTATCAGAGGATGGCGACCCTCATGGCTCAAAATGAGCAGAAGTTGATGAGCCGGATCGATGAGTTGGCTCGGAGGAGTGACGAACAAGCCCGATCCAGTAGTGACAGGCTAAGTAGACTGGAGGATAGGTTGCATAGTCGGGCAGCTGAGGAAGTTGTAGCTCAGACCAGTGAGCTTGAGGTCTCCAGACCTGCCGCTCGGCAGGTTTCGACCCCTGTAGAAGTGACTGCCCCGCAGGTAGCCACTGAAGCACCTGAGGCTGAGAGGCCTCAAAGGGTTACCATCACGGATGACTTCTCCCGGGATGTACTCTTGGAATGGGAAAGGAGGCTTAGCAGGAGGGAAAGAGAATTGGAGAGGCGGGAACTACAGGTCCCTAGGGCGGTGTCTTCGGGAATTGATGGCCCAGAACTTGGCTTTGGTGGGTATGACTCCCACAGGCAGCCTCAGCTGAGTGCATATTACCCGAAACCTGCCAGGAGATGCAACCCATCGTCGGCACCACCTGCTTTCCATGTAGGGCCCTCCTCAGAGTATGTGAGGCAACCTCCTTTCGCTAATAGTGATGGACATACTCCAGAGAGCCCCTACATCTTTAGGGTCTGATAATATGATCTCGTATGTAATAAGTAGCAGGGATAATGTGCTTTATTTTAAAGGGGAAACCTCAGCCTGTGATCCTCTTAAAAGGAACCAGGAGATCGAGTCCTGGATCTGATCAATAGAGAACTTGGTTCGGCCTCCCACTAGTGATGCTTTTATCAGGGCAGCAAGGGCTAACTGTCGTGGTCGAGCCGAAACTATAATAAATTCAGAAAGTTTTGATTATATCAGGGGCTGGAACGCTTTCAAACGAGAGTTAAGGAGGAAATTTAGGGGCAAGTACATGGCAGCAGATTTTTATAAAATCGTTTACGACCATACTATGAGTGACTTACAAGCCCCAATGGACTTTTACCTCCAGATTGAAGCCTCAGTGTACCAAGGGTACAGAGATCATAAAGAGGCCATAGGAGACCTGACAGAGCTGATAAGGAGGGTCTTCCTTTCGGGTGTTCCAGATTGCCTAAGGGACTTTTTGGTGCTTAAACACGACTGCACTTCTCAACAACTGGCTGAGACTGCTCAGAGAGTGTGGAACTCAAGAAACGGCATTAGACATGGCCACTCTACAGGCCGCCATCAGTCGCCCAACCCCCTTTTTGAGGAAGATGATAGGCTTCGACGTCGCTTTGTTGAGCGTCCACACAGAGCCAGGGGCTCTTATAGTCTCAATCCCCTAGCAGCCAGTCCTCAGTCTGTCCCTTTAGCCATGACTTCCTCACCAGGGCGCCTTCGATCAGGTGTATGGTGTGACTTCCATAAGAGCATAACCCACAGCAACCACGAGTGCCGAGCTACAGCTGTCTCTCGCTCCCCTACCAGGCCAGGGCTGTACACGTGCTTCAGATGTGGTCAGGATGACCATATGGCCCGAGAATGTCCCTCGACGCCAGGGAGACAGAGCTCCGAGTCCCGCTGGCAGGAATGAAAGGAGCCAGTTCACCAGACACAACGAAAGGGACACCCGTGAAAGTCATGGCAGTAATAGCACGCGAGAGGAACGGACGACCTCTCGTGACACTCAGTGCTAATGGAACGACCATAATGTGTTTTATCGATACTGGGTCCGAAATCACGATAATCAAGCCTAGTACCCTTGATATAATTGATGATAATGAATTGTCCAAACAGCCCTCCCAAAAGGTCCTAATAGGCATCTCTGGAGCTGCTGTCAATTCAGAAGCAGAAGTCTCGGTGCCATTTAAGCTTGGAGATGGCTTAACTTTAGTTCACCAGGCCACCGTGGCTGATCTGGATTTTCCCAGAGACCTTCTCCTGGGAATAGATTTTCTAATTTTACCCTGAAATCGGCTGCAAATTCATCAACAGGCCAACTGATTCTAGAGGACTGCAGGTTCTCTGTAGTTTTCATGGATACAGAGTCCCTGAAGATAGCTTGGGTAAGGAGTTATGAGGATGCATCGACCCAGACTGACTTGCCTAAATCCACCCAGAAGGTGGGCCGGAGGCAACGGTACACCTGGCCAAACGGACTGTAATCCCCTCGCATTCAGGTGTGTTCTTGAAAGGGGTCATTTCAAGATTAGGGCAAGTCCATGGGGATGTTGTATTAACCCCCATTGTCTCAGACTCTTTAACTCTACCATATTCCGTCACCACAGTAACTGATAGATGCTGTACCGTCTGGGCCATAAACCTTTCGTCACGGCCACTTACGCTCAGACCAGGGACTAGGCTAGGAACTGTGGCCTCCATTGATGCAGTATATTACACAGATACAAAGAAGGAAGGTGTGGTTAATGGTGCCCCCTGCGGCGAGACAGAACCTGAAAGGGAAGGTGTGGTTAATGGTGCCCCCTGCGGCGAGACAGAACCTGAAAGGGAAGGTGTGGTTAATGGTGCCCCCTGCGGCGAGACAGAACCTGAAAGGGAAGGTGTGGTTAATGGTGCCCCCTGCGGCGAGACAGAACCAGAAGGGGAGGCTATATTTAATGGTGCCCTTGATCCTGAGATGAAGTACCCAGGAGTGGAAAGTGACAGTTGCACCGTTAACGTGGATTTGCCAGCAGTAGATTACAATAATGCCGAGATTAACATATCCAGTTGGGAGGACATTGCCCGTTTCAACAGTAGTCCTGTCAAGGACTCCTTGCTCATGGAATTGGATTCTGATTCTGATATGGAGTGGGATTATTCCGAATATGGTTACCTCAAAGACATTACTGAGGAAGATGAGTTGGACATAGAAGGTGCAGTGTTACCACCATCTATCGCCCTAGCCACTTGTGAGGCGGCCCAGGAATGGTTTTCTTTGGATAAAGAAGGGTTAAGTACTCCATCTCTTGACCACTTAACTCCTGAACAGAGGCAGGAAATAGTTCAGATAATTGATCACCATAAAGACCTTTTTGATGGTGGGGAAGAGACCATAGGTTTAGTCCCAGGCATTCGTCATCACATAGATACAGGTGACGCCAAGCCCACTTGCACTAGGCAGTGGAGACTACCATACGCCACCAAAGAGACCATTCGACAGCAATGCAACTCTATGCTACGGACAGGTGTTATAGAGCCATCTACTAGCCCTTGGCTTAGCCCTGTCGTCCTCGTAAAGAAAAAGGATGGTAGCTTAAGGTTCTGTGTCGATTACAGAGCCTTGAATGCTGTCACCATTAAGGACACGTACCCTCTGCCACGTATAGATGCACTGATCGATGAGTTGGGCCCCATGGATACATTCACCACACTTGATGCTCGTGCAGCTTACTGGGCCGTAGAGTTGGAGCCCAAAGATCGCCCAAAGACTGCATTTTCAGATGGC
>NW_028234443.1:10738213-10748213 GCF_977035675.1 Penaeus japonicus
TATATATTTATATATATTTATATATATATTTACATATATATCTTCTTCTGACTATGTGTCATTTGTGCAATATGTAACCATATTTGAAAAGATATTTTTTTTATAGAAAAACACTGTTATTGTGAAGTATTAACCTTCTTCTTAAGCAATACAAAATATCTTCAGTTACCTACCCCCTTTTAATCGTTAAGGAAATAATTTATATTCTGGCTCATCTATCAATCTAGTTATCAGTATCAATTAATCCAATTATTCCAACACTATGGAAATTCTTTAAGCGATCCTTAAGAAATGGAAATCAAGTATCCTTTGATCTGAAATGGCGGGGGTTCCAATACCTTTCATGCGAGAGGAAACGACAAATATGTGGCGTTTTGTTAGGGGGTGGGGGGTTTGTGTGAGTGTGTTGTTGTGTTTGTTCTGTGTTGTGATTGTGTGTGTGTGTTTTGAGTTAGTGTGTGTGTGATTGAGTTTTTGTGTTTGTGTTTTGTGTGTTGTGTGTGTGCTTGTGTGTGTGTGGTGTGTGTGTGGTGTGTGTGTGCATGTATGAGTATGATGTATTTGTTTCTATGCATGCAACTGTGTGGGTGCGTGAGTGTGATTGTGATCGTAATGTCCGCCATGCATGTGTGTGCGTCTTTGAATTCATCTATTTTTTTTTCACTCTTGTGTTTATATATGCCAATGGAAGCTTTATATCCGCGACAAATAAAGATTATTTCATGCAGAAAAAAACCGTGCACAGCTTATCTATCTACATTATGAAAATAATGAAATTCTAATATGAATTTCCCCTCAAAGCTGACTTTTAAAATGCGAGGCTAACTCCTCATCACCAATTAGTTTCGTGCAAATGAAAATTAATGCATCTTGCATTACGCCACAATCAATCGTTTTCTTTTTCTTCTTTTTTCATATCATTTGATCTATCTATATTCCATATTGTATGGAAATTATCTTTATTAGCAACATCCTCGATTATAATCATTTCTTAAGTGGTCAAAAGAAAAATACGAAGAGGAAAAGAGTTTAGGGCTGAGGTGGGAGAGGAAACGAAACCTATAACTTAAAGTCCGAATTAAATTAAATTCGATAATGATATGATGCAGGGCCATTTTTGCGCCGGGAATTTCAACAAAGTTCACCGTAACGCTTTAATCCAAGTTTCTTTAATCTTTAATTTATACTTTTTTCTCTAATAATCATTATGATGTGAATTTATTAGATGTGATTATAGATATGTACTTTATTTTTTTTACACCTTCATTTTATTTTTATTTTTTTATTTTTTTATTTTTTTTTTTTTTATTTTTGTGTGTGTGAGAGTGTAACGTGTGTGTGTGTGTGTTAGATTTGTCAGTAGTAATTTCTTCGGACCAAAGAAAGTTCAATAAATATCAGTAACATATTTATAAAACTGCAAAAATCTTATATGACGACTTCAACATCACTTTATTTATTAAATACCTCAATTCAGTGCACTCGCATAAATAAAACCAAACTAAACTAGTACAATATAAATCGTATACTTGAAAATATTTGTAATAACTCAAACGTAAATTAGTGACCGGTTTCCTTCTCCGCGTGTATATAACCTTTAAAGGCATTTCAAATAGGCACAATGAAATATGCATGTACACCTTACTACTATTGTGTTTTTTTTCTTTCTTTCTTTCTTTTCTTATTCTTAATTTCTTTCTATTTTTTTTTCTTTTTTTTTTTCTTTTATCTGTTTTTCTTCTTCTTCTTCTTTGTCCTTTCCCTTTTTATTTTTCTCTTTTGTTCTTTCGTTACTTCTTCTAACCACTTGTTATTTTTATTATCATCAATTATTAATTAATTTGGTCAAGTTGGTTCTCATAATCATCATCAATTATTAATTATTATTTATTTTATAATTTTAAATGCATTATTATATCATTGTTATTATCATACAATTATTTAATCATTATCGTTATTACTTGGCTATTATCACAACATTAATTCATTGTTATTTATTATCATTGCTGTTACACATATTATATCATTAACATTATTATGCTCTTCTGCTGTTGTTATTTACCCATCATTGTTATGAATATCATTAATCATTATCACCTTTATCATTACTAGTCATCATTTATCCATTATTAGCATTGGGTCTATATATTAATCATTTATTGTCTTTTTCTTTTCTCTTCCTTTCTCTCCTCTGTTTTTCCCTATTCCTTTTATTCACTATTTCTTCTTCTCTTTTCTTCGTATTTCCTTCTTCTTCCTATTCTTTCTTTCTTCTCTTGCCCACTTCTCTTGTTTTCTTTTCTCTCTTCTTCTTCCTCTGCTTCTTCGTCTCCTCTCCTTTCTATTCCCTTCTTTTCTTTCTCTCTTTCTTCCTTTTCCTTATTTTCCTCTTCCTTTTTCCTTTTCTTCTTCTTCTAATTCTCTTTTTCTTTTGTCTTCCTTTCCTCTTTTTTCTTCGTCGTCAATCTCTCCATCTTCTCCTTCTTGCCTCGTCTTCTTTTTACCTTTTCGTTCTTTCTCCCTCTCCTTTTTTTTTCTTCTTGATTCTTCAGCATTTTCTTCTTCTTTCTTTTTCTTCTTCTTTCTTCTTTCATTCTTTCATCTTTTTCCTTCCTTATTTTTCCCTCTTTTCCCTCTCTTTTTGTTCTTAATTTAGCTTTTGTCTTCTTCTTTTATTTCTTTCTATCCTCTTCTCTTTCTTTTTTCCTTCTTCGTTATTTTTTAAAGAACCCCTCTCCCCCCGCTATGTCACTTTAAATAATTTCTTTTTTCTTTCTTTTTCTTTTTTTATTTGGTGACGTGAAGAAAATTTTCCGTATGCAATTATAAGATGCTATATTTAGAGGAAGCTATCTGCGTTCTTCCACGGCAGTTTGGTTTTATCAAAAAGTTTTAGGTCAAAGGTCGAAAGTTTTGTCATCCGTGTTTACAAGGATGTGTGTGTGAGTGTGTGTACACACCACACACACACACCACACACACACACACACAACACGACACACACACACACACAAAACACACACACTCACATATATATATTATATAATATATATATATATATATATAATATAATAAATAATAGATATATATAAAATATAAATATATATATTTATATATATAATATAAATATATTTATATATAATATATATATATATAAATATATTATAAATATATATTATATATATATATGTATGTATATAGTATATATTTATTTTTATAGTAATATATATATATAATAATATATATATAAAAGGTATATATACATAGAATATATATATATTAATTATATAAAATAAAATAAATATATATATAATATGTATCTAACATATATATTCATATAATAATTTATATATATATATATATAGATATATATATATATATTCTTAATATACTGAATCTTATGTTTTATCTAACATAAAATGCTCTTAATTGTAATCTCATTCTATTCAACTATCCATTCCCATTTTGTTTCGATTATTATGTAATAGATATTCATCACATCCCCTTTAGACCTTTGGTATAACCGCCAAGGGCAAGTCATCATAATGAGTAATCGTAATTAAAAACCTATTTCCAAACTGTCGAAGGAATGGGAGGGACATGTTAACAATATATATCTTTTTTACTAGTTTTCTTTTTCTTTTTTCTTCTCCTTAATTTTCGGAACTAGACTTGTGAACTTGGCCGCGGTTTTGGCGCGGGAATTTGGCGCGGCGGGGGCGCCGGCGATTCCCTGGAATTAATTAGACGGTTGTGGCATTAACTATAATGGCCCGTTGATTAAAAACGATTTCTTGGGATGGGTGGTTTCTTTAATGTATGCTTTGTGGGCGTCCATCAGGAATTCCGGTTCAGTGTGACCAGACAGGGTTTTTTTTTTTTCTCTTTCTTCCTTTTTTTTTTTTTGCTTTTCTTTTCCTGTTTTTTTTTCTTTTCTTTTTCTTTCCTTTGCATGTGTAATCCGAACCTAGAAATCCCGTTTTTTTTTTTTTTTTTTTTTTTTTTTTTTTTTTTTTTTACTTTTTTTTTTTTTTTGCCTGTGTAAGCGAATTAGGAATATTCTATATTTAGATCATCTCCATTGAGTTTATTTATCTATCTATTATATATATATATATATATATATATATATATATATATATATATATTTTATGGACGATCTTTTGCATCGCTTTTATCAATATGTTCATCTCTTTGATAAAACCATCTTATTCTCAGGTTCCTTATCAACTATCCAAAATAACCTTCCAGAGTAGAGCAAAACAGCCATTATAGACAAGACTGCAACACTGCAAACACACTCATTCAACATTTCACATAAACGTACAACCACGAGTCTAATCTAACAAACATAGACAAAAGACACGAATGAGAATTTCCACAGAGAGGCGTTGCAATACGTGCAACATAAACTCCATGGCTCTTGCAAAACCTTCGTCAAAACAGAGCAAGAAGAACAGATAACAACAATAACAGCAGAATAGAAAAGAGAAGAACAGTAACTATAAATAATAGTAATAAACAAAGAACAAAGAAATGATAAAAATAGAGAACAAAGAAACAATAAAAATAAAGAACAACAAATAATAATAAAGAACAAAAAATAATAATAAAGAACAAAGAATGATAATAAAGAACAAAAAATAATGATAAAGAACAAATCGAGAGGAACAGAGAAGAACAAAAACAGCAGAACAGAGAATATCCTTATATAACATAATGCACTTCCCAGATTCAGAACATTCTATACACATTCTAGAACAACTCTGCTTCAAAAGTTCTCTGTACAGCGTAAAGATATCTATTTTTTTTTTTCTCTCTTTCTTTTTTCACTCGTCTGCACGATTTCGTAAGATCTCTCGTGGTTATTTTGAACTCGTTAGTTTATAACTGTTGTGATTATCTTCCTTGTCATCACTATTGGTATCATCATTATTATGATTGTTATTATCAATATTATCAACATTATTATCATCATTACCAATATCATCATCATCATGATTATTATTATCAATGTCATCATGATTAAAATTATAATTATAATTATCACTCCTATCATTATCATTCCTATAAGTATTATCATTGTTATTATTATCATCGTTATTATCTTTATTACTTTCATCTTTATTATCATTATTATCTTTAGTGTCATAATTTTTGTTGTTGTCGTTATCATTAATATCAGCATCATTATTATTATCATTGTCATTGTTATCATCATTAGCCCTATTATCATTATTATCATTACCATCAATATCATTTTTATTATTATATCATCAGAATCCCTATTACCATTGCTATCACTATCACCACTTCTATCTTAATTATTATTATTGTTACAATTATCATTACCATCATAATCATCATATTTAATCATCATTCTTATCATCATCCTTATCATTATTATCATATCATCAAAAATCATTATCATCATTATCATAACTGTCACTATTATCATCATTTTTACCATTACTAGTGTTATTATCATCCTAATTATCATTATGACATTATTACAATCATTACCATTATTATCATTTTTTATAATCACTACTTTTAAATATAAAAACCATACTTTAATATAAACCATATAAACCGCTGTTTAATTACAAATATTTCCTATTGCTATTATCATCATCACTATCATCATAATTACCAATACATTAACAAAATAATTAAAAGTCAAAATTTTAAAAAAATGAAAACCGTTATACATCATTATCATTATCATCATATGAATATCACTCACTCGTAAGAAACAAAAAAACAGAACAAAAATTTGAATGCACGAGATGGACAAATTATTATTCGTTTATCCGTTATTCCGCTAAAACCCGATACGGCCGAACACTACTGCTGCCGATACTGATTAACCATATGACTTGCGATACATAGTAGCGGTCCTGAAATGTCCATGGAATTTTTTTTATTAAAATGTCATAAAAAAAGTCCATGAAATTTTTGTGGTAACCCCAATATAAACTACGGTGTTTCTCGTTAATATAACATGTGATGTGTCCAATTTGCGATCCATTTATAGAATTTCGTTTTGGAAAGTTCGGGAATTATGATTATGAATTGAGTGAGGAACACAAGTGAAAAAAAAGAAGAAAACAATGCCGACTCCAACTCCGCTATCACCCCCCCCCATGATCTTGTGTAACTACTAGATAATGTTATTGCTTTTATTTTATTTTTTTTTTTTTTTTTTTTTTTTTTTTTTTTTTTTTTTTATTTTTTTTTTTTTTTTTTTTTTTTTTTTTTTTGTTTTTTTTTTTTTTTTTTTATTCTTTAACTTATTTACCTTTTAGTTTTTTGGTTTGTTTGTATTTCTTTCGCTCTCTCTCTCTCTCTCTCTTCACCAACACTCCCCTCGCTCGCGTGCTCTCTCTCCTCTCTCTCTCTCTCTCTCTCTCTCTCTCTACTTCTCTCCATCCTTCCTTCATCTCTCTCTCTCTCTCTCTCCTATTCACTTCTCTCCACACTCTCTCTCTCTCCTCCCTCTCTCTCTACTCACTCTCTCTCACTCTCTCTCACTCTCTCTCTCTCTCTCTCTCCCTCTCTCTCTTCTCTCTTCCTCTCCTCTCGCCTTCTCCACATCACACCTCCCCATCCCCCTCTCTCTACTTCTCTATCCACTCACAACTTACTTCCCAACTCACACATCAACTCTCTCCTCCATCTTCTTCACAACTATTCTCACCAACTTCTCCCCCATACTCTCTCTCTCAACTCACTCTCACATCACCCTCCCCTCACCTCGCACACCCCCACTCACACACCTACCTAAACTCTCTCTCATTCTGTCTCTCTCAGTCTCTCTCACTCTCACTCCCCTCTCTCATACCCTTCTCCAACTCTCTCTCACTCTCTTCCTCCCCTTCACCACACTCTCTCTTCCCTCTCTCTCTCTCTCTCTCTCTCCCCACTCCCTTCTCTCTCTCTCTCTCTCTCTCTCTCTCATCTTTCCTCTCCTCCTTCTCTCTTCCTCTCTCTCTCTCCCCCTCTCACCCCCTCTCCCCCCCCTCTCTATCTATCTATCTATCTATCTATCTATGTATTTCTATCTATGTATCTATCTACCTTTCTCTCTTTACAATACAGAAAATAGGAGAAAATAAACACTAAAAGGATTGTTGTATAAAAAAGTATACATATAAAATGAAAAAAAATATATATGTATTGGTATGTAAGGTAGGTAAAGAAAGAAAGAAAAGTGTAAAAAAAAAAAAAAAAAAAATAGTGTACAATACTGGCAAGTGGGGCGCGGGAGTAATACCTGAAATCTATTTGGGTCGAGATGAAAAAAGTTTGAAGAACACTTGCTTAATTAAGGAAGGTAGCTTTATATAAGATATATAAGTATTGATAATCATCAAACTTAAGTACTAATGAAATCCTAGTCTTCGTTTTTTTTTTTTTTTTTCTTTTTTTTTTTTTTTTTTTTTAGAACAAAATCTCTATTGATAATCTGATATAATTTATCTTTTTAACAATTCGTACGCGTGTGTGATGATAAGTTACATTTTGAAGTCGTTTTTTGTGAGTATTGTAAGCGTGTTCATTTATATTTTTATTTTAATGGGAAGAACATGGATAAAAAGGTACAATGATAATAACAATGGTAGTAGTAATAATGATGATAATAATAATGATAACAATGATACCCTCTTTGTAATATATATTTTTGTAGTATAATCCTTTTTTTTTTAACAGTCTTAAAGCACATTTGTGTACTATATAATTTAAGTATATTTGTCTAGTATATTTTTTGCAACATACTCTTAAAGTATACTTTTCGTAGTATACTTTTTACAGTATATTCTCAAAGTATATATTTTGTAGTAGATTCTTAAAATATATATTCTGTCGTACATTTCTATAGCACATTCCCAAAGTACATAATTCATAGTATATCCCTAAAGTATATTTTCATAGCATATTCTTAAGATATGTTTTTGTATGCCTTTGTTTTTGTTTTTTTAATCTACCACAAGAGTATAGTTATTCAATACTTTCCAAATTAGGTTCCGTGTGAATAACAACCCTTCTAGAATTACAAGAATTAGACAACAACAATCTATTTCCCTTATATGGTGTGTGGGATTTTTTTTTTCTTTTTTATTTGTGTGTTTTATTGTTTTCTTTTCCTTTTTTTTCTTTTCTTTTTTCTTCTTCGTGTAGATACAACCAGAGATACGCACAAACAAACACGCACATACAAATGCAAACACGCACACACACATACACACAAATACAAATCACAAATACAAACACAAAGGCAGATACAAACACACACAAATACAAACACATACAAACACACAAACACACACACAAACACAAACACACACACACACAAACACACACAAACACACACAAACAAAAAACAAACAAACACAAAGAAGCAAAAACTGCCGATCAAAAAAAAAGATGTAAATCAATACAAAAAATAAAAATAGATCGCATTTATCAAATTAAATCTTGTTATAATCTTTAATTCCCTCGAGCTGTTCGATATGAGATTATCATTGTGATCAAGAAGATAAATCAAAGGCTTATATCTTATTATTTTTTGCTAATATATAAAAATAAAATGTTATTGAAGTTAGAGGTATAAACATTTCATTGAAAATAAGGCAAAGACTATTTATTTTATATAATGAAGGTAATCAATGATTGACGAAACTCGAATTGAATTTAAAAAAATGAAAAATTGAAAAAAAAAAAATCTGTAATAAAGGTGATGTTGGTGTTGATAAAATTAATAATAATAACAATGATCATCGTCATATCATTGTTATTACTATTAGCATCATTGTTATCTTGATTGAAATGAGGACAAAAATCATAATAATGATTAAAGTAATAACGATCATGATACTAAAAATGATAATGAAGGTGATTATGATGGTTGTGATTGTAAGAATAGTAATAATAACGATGATAATGATAATCTTAAAGATAATGATGATAATAATGATAATAGCAATAATGATGATAATGATATTAATGATGATGATAATGATAGCAATAATAACAATGATAATGATGGTAATAATGATAAAAAATAATAATAATAATAATAATAATAATAATAATAACAGTAATAATGATAATCACATTGATATCAGTAATGATGATGATGAAAAGGATGATAATGATAATAATGAAAATTATAATAGTAATTATAATAATAACGATAATAATGATAATGACAATGATAATAACAATGGTAATAATAATAATGGGGATGTAACAATAACAACAAGAAAAATAACGATAACAAGAACAACGTATTTTTCACCCTGATGCAAAACATGTGTTTTCCTCAAACAAAAACATGTTAAACCAGTGTCCTTATGTGCTAAATCCCCGGTCATAAACCCAAGGCTTTCATCTCTATAGTCATCTTCACTAATCTTGTTTCCTCGCGAGATACAGAGCAAGTAAACATTATAATGTGGACTGTCATTTGCTTGATCTCTGTTTTGCTTGTGTGTAGGGCAGAGGGCAGAGGGGAGAGGGGAGGGGGGGAATAGGGGGAGGGGGAGGGATAGAGTATTTTGTATGGATGGGTGGGTGGGTGGTGGGGAAGTGTTTGTGTGTGTGTGTGTGTGTTTTTATGTGAATGGGTGGGTGGGAGGCTTTGTGTGTGTGTTTGTGTGTGTGTGTGGGGGGGGGTTAGGTGTGTTTGTGTTTGTGTGTAGGGGGGTGGGTAGGTGTGTGTGGAGGGGAGGTTAGGTATGTGTGTATTTGCGTGTGTGTGTAGGGGGGGGGGTAGGTGTGTGTGTTAGAATATGCATGTATATTTGTTTGTGTTTGTTTGTTTGTGTTTTTGAATGTACATGTGTGCATCTGTGTGTATTCGTACATATACTACATATACCCCAGCTATTGACACACACGTCTTCTTATACACTTAAAAAAAAGTGCGATATCATGTATCCAAGCTTATGCTCATGAACGTAGCTGCGCGTGTAAGTGTATGAGTGTGTGTGTGTGT
>NW_028234443.1:10750713-10755713 GCF_977035675.1 Penaeus japonicus
CCTCATCTCACTCCCACGCCCGTCCCCATCCCTCCCCCACACCCCCACACCCTCACCTACCATCCTTCATATACACCCTTCTTTTCTCCCCTTCTTTCCCCTCACGCCTCCCCATCTCTGTCCCATGTCTATGGCTCATTCTCTTTTTTTATCCTTATGATTTTCTTTATTATCATTTATTTTTCTTCTTTTTTTCTCTCTCTCTCGTTTACGTACATGTATACATATTCACAACACACACATATGCATATGTACACATACTCAGCACGTACACAAACCACCCATGTACACACACGCATACACACACGCAAACACAACACACACAAAACACACATTATCTCCCCTTCTTCCCTCTTCTCCTCTCCCTTACTTCTCCTCCCTTCCCCTTCCTGCCTTCCCCTACCACCTCTTTTCCTCTCCACCCTCCTTTTCCCCTCCTTTTCTCCCCCCTCCCCTGCCCCCCCCCCCCCCCTCCTTATTGTTCCCACTCCCTCTTATCCTCCATGTTCTACCTTTCTCTACATCTCCCAGCACCTTTTCTCCTTGCCTTCCCTCCTCTCCCCTCCCCCCTTCTCCCCCTTCCGTCTTTTCCCTGCCTCCCCTTACCTCCCTCTCCCCTCCCCTTTTCTTCTCACTTCCATGTCCCACCCCTCCTTCTCCCCCTCCCCATCCCTTACCTCCCCACCCCTTACCTCTCCTCCCTATACATCTCTCTCATACCCTTACTACCTCACCCACCCAACCCCCCACCCCTCCCCTCCCTACCTTTCCTCTCCCTCCCCTCCCTCCTCTCCCACTCCCAACTCTCCTCCCTTCCCTACCTCTCCCTCCCCTCCCTCCTCCCCTCCCCTCCCCTACCTCTTTGATGGCTGATCCATATGTGAACTCTCCTTTACCTCAACCCTCTCCCCTCTCTCTCCTCTCCCCTCTCCCCTCTTTCCATTCTCTTTTTTCTCTCTTTCTCTCCCTTCCCCCACCCCCCTCCTCCTCCTCCTCTTTAAGTATGGTCGTTATCTTCCCCCCGAGTGGTTGTTATTCTATTCTTATGCTTATCTGTGTTCTCTGTGTTCAAAGGTCGTGTTCTGTGTTCTTTTATTTTCTTGGTTTCCATGGTATTTTCTGTTCCAAGTTGCCGTGTTATCATGTATATTGTTCTGCAAGTTCTTGTGTTCTACTCCGTTCTTTTTTGCATCTGTATCTAAGTTAAGTGAGTTTCTTTATTGTTTTTTTTCTTTACTGCATTGTTTTATCCATATTATCCTCTTTGTTCTCCAGTATTTTCTATGTTTTCTCCCTACTTTTAATTCTCTATTCACTCCATTATTCTTTGTTTTCAATATATTCCTTTGTTTCTCTTGTTCTATGTTCTTCATGTTCCATGCTCTTCGTGTTCTGTATATTCTCTTTTTCCTTGTTCTCCTGATATCTATGTCCATGTTTTGCATTTTCAAAACTGCTCTAACTTTGCTGCGTGTTGTTTCGTTCGTTGTATTCGTTCGTGTGTTCGTGTGAAGTTCGAATTCCATTGCGGTTTACGTCGGAAAAACTTTTCGCATCAGACTCAAGAAGTTTCAAATTTACCGCGGAAAATATCGGTTAAGAAAGCGAAGGTTCTTGCGGGAGGTAGAGGAGAAAAAGAACAAAAAATAAAAAAATATATTATATATATTAATATTAAATTCTTTTAATCCTTCGGAGCTTTTTTATGAGATCTATTAATCTATTTATTCATCTATCCTTTTGTCTGTGTTTGTTTTAGGCTAATCTTTTTTGTTTATTTTTATTATTCTTTTTTTTTTTCAATGGGTGGAGAGGAGTGAGTGATTTTAATGTGGTTGTTAGCTGCATGTGGCCCGGTTATGGGCTCGGTGCATTTACACGAAAGGGGGAAGAGAAACTGCGCAGTTAGGGGGGAGGAGGAAAGGGAAAGAGGGGGAGGGGATGGGAGGTGAAGGGGGAGAGAAGGGGAGAATGAGGAGGAAGGGAAGGAGGGGGGGAGGAGGGGAGGTGAAGGGGAGGGGAGGGGGAAATGAGGAGGAAGGGAAAGAGGGGGAGAGGATGGGAGGGGTGAAGGAGGATGCGGGGACGGAGGGAGAGGGAGAGGAGAGGAGGGGAGGTGGAGAAGAGGAGGGGACGGGGAGTGGGATGGGGAGAGGATGGGTGGTAGAAAGGGAAAGGTGACAGGGGTCAGGGGAAGGGGAAAGAAAGGATGAGGGAGAAGGAAAGGAAGGAGAGGGCAGGTGAGGGGAAGCAGGATGACGAAGGGCGAAGAGGAGTAATGGGATGAGGGGAGGGAGGAGGGACAGGAAGGGTTAAAGGAAGCGCAGAGGGGAAGGGGATGGGAGGAGGATGGGGTGAAGAGAAGGGGAATAGGGGGAGGGGGTGAGGAGAGAGGAAGGGGAAGGGGGTAAGAAGAGTTAAGGGAAGCGAGGGGAGGAAACAGATGAGGAAAAGGGGATGAGTGAGGGAAGGGGAACGTGAAGAGGAAAAAAAGGCAAGAAAAAATATGAAAGAAAGGGATAAAATATGAAAGTCTGGAGGAAGAACAATGAGGAAGAATAAGGGGGGGGGGGAAGGGGGAAAAGAGGGAAGGAGGGGTGGGCAGAGAAGGAGGGTGAGAGGGACGGCGACCTGGCAGCCACGGTTGCCAGGTCCTCTGTGACATCGCCAGACATCAATTCATTTCGAACGTCACTTCCTATCTTCATGTCATTCTCATATCATCAAAAAATACAAGCTTTTAAATCTATTTATTCACCTACTTATTTCCTTTTTTTTCTTCTTCTTCTTCTTCCTCTTCTTTTTTTTTTCCTTCTTCTTCTTCCTCTCCGGCTCCCACTTTTTCTTCTGCTTCTTCTTTATCTTCTTCTTCTTCTTTTTCTTCTTCTGCTTCTTCTTTATCTCCTTCTTCTGCTTCTTTTTCTTCTTCTTCTTCTTCGACTCCTTTTATTTCTGCTTCTTCTTCTTCTTCGTTTCGTTCTATTATTTTCTTTTTAGTTTTTTTTTACCATTCACTCTTCATATCTCCTCTCATCTCTTACATATGCTTCCCATAAATAAAGAATAACAAAAAAAAAACATGATCACTTTTCCATCACAACACATTATAACTTAACCTAAACTTATAAATTCACATCAAAAATATGGCATATTTTTTAGTTTCTTTTTCTTTTTGTTGCGTGTTAAAAAATGTCAGAGGAAGACATGTGTCATAAATTTCTAAACTTTTAAATTTTATTTCTTAAAACCTGGGGGGTATGAATGTGTTATGTATGTGTGTGTTGTTGTGTGTGTGTGTGTGTGTGGTGTGTGCGTGTGGGGCGGTGGGTGCGTGCGTTGCGTGTGATGTGTGTGTTGTGTGTGTTGTGTGGGTGTGTGTGTGTTGTGTGTGTGTGTGTGTGTGTGTGTGCGTGTGTGTGTGTTGTGTATATGTTGTACTTACAGTATTTATCCATATATATATATTTATATATATATTTATATAGTAAATTTAATATACTATATATACATATATAAATACATATACATATTTATATACGTTCCTATACATATATTATACATATTAATATTATTTATATGTTATATATATATAAATATATATATATTTGTGTGTGTGTGGGTGTGTGTGTGTATTGTATATACATAACTATATATATTATTTATAGATATATATATATATATATATATATATATTTGGTGTGTGGTGTGTGTGTGTGTGTGTGTGTGTTTGTGTGTGTGTGTGTATAATATATTATATATTTAATATATATAATTATATGTATAATAAATACATTCATAGATACATACATAAACACTACACACTATCTTTATACAATATATATAGAAATGCATCAAATAAACGCGAAAGCGATTGATTCTAATTGAATCCACCGGGACTCGCTAATGAGCATGTAACATGTGCATGCCAAGTACTATACCTGGAGGTCTTCATTCCGTTTCCAACCGGCGTTCCCGGTCTTAAATTATGATGAAGTTAGTTGAAGTTAAATAAGGTTGGTTATGGGACCAGAGAACATAGGTAAACAGACCTTATTACTGGTCACTGCTCTTTTAACACTCCGATGAATAGTTACGATCGTAAGTTACGATCGAAAAATATGAGAAAAAAACAAGATTATGATTGAATGAAAGGTATGATTTATCATATTCCTAAGATTCGTACAATTCCATATGACGAATACGTACTGTTTCTGGTCTATTGCACATTTATAATGAGAAGATAACCGTTCTCTACGCTATTTGCTTGAATACTAACTGTATTATAAGTCTGGGTACCTATTCATGCTTTTCCTATTAGTTAATTGGAATGAAAATCATATAGACAAATCAACCTTATTTACAAATGGGAGAAAATATTTACAAAATACAACATTTTGCTTATCATTCAAATGTAAAAAAAGAAAAAAAAAATGTATTTCAATACATCAAAGTTGTAGTGACAACAGTTGTATGGCTTACCCTTTGTATCATCATTATCTTAAATTCAGCCTCCTCCCCGATCCTTGTAGGTTATTGAAGTGAGCCATTTGATGACTTATTCTTGAAAACATCAACTGTTTCCATGAAGTAAGTGGAACTAATTTAAAAAGAGTCAGTTGTATTTTTAAATTGTATATTTATATTGCATTTGAACAAGAGTGCTTCGAAACTGAACGAGTAATACAATTTACGATAATAATTAAGAGGTAGATTCATAAATAAAGCTCAAATCATTTCCAAGATGGGGGGGGGGGGGTAGAGTGTGTATGTTTGTTTATGTGTGTTTGTTCCATACCTGAATATATTTGTCTGTTGGTTAATGTGAGTATTTGTGTATCATTATATGAATGCATCTGCAACCATCCAGAAATTCTCAAAATATCACCCAATGAGAAGAACAGTTCCCGAGGTTTCTCACAAAGTTCCTGTCCTATAATCCGATTCATCTGATCTGTCAACAAGGTATTTGTGATGTGGCACATGCGCACATCAGTGGCTCG
>NW_028234443.1:10763213-10767444 GCF_977035675.1 Penaeus japonicus
TATACTATAACATATATATGTAGCATGTATGTATGTTATCGATAATGCATGTGGCTCAAAGAACTACTTCTTTCCTAGTAGTGTTAATGATAACTTGATGGCAGATATAAACAACTATAGTCAAACTTATTTATTTTTTAGAAAGCAGGAAATAAATGATCAGATAACAACGACACACACACACACACACACGCGCATCACACTATACACACACACACACACAACACTACAACACAACACACAACACACACACACACACACCCAAAATATATATATTATTGATATATATATATATATATTATGATATCCTATTATATCATAGTTATATTTGACACTTGCAATATATATAATATAATATTGAACTAATATTATTCTATATAGCCGTTATTAATATTTATATATATATTATAATTTATTATATATGTGTCGTGTGTGTGTGTGTTTGATGTGTGTGTGTGTGTGTGTGGGGGTGGCGTCTTGTGTGTGTATTGTGCTCGCGCGCGCGCGGTGTGTGTGTATTGTAGTGTATCATGTGCGCGTTTCATGTGTGCAAGCATGTGTGTCTACGAGTGTAAACATAGATACAGTCTAAGACATAACGACAACATATAAAAGTGCTCAGAGCTGTCGAGGGAAAGTCGTCAAGCTAGAGACAATGTTTAGTTCAGTCGAGCTACTGACAGTTTGTGCGAAATACTCCATTGAAGTTACAGGAACTCTCCTGATATGTCGAAAAATAGCTCCATTATTTCAAAGCCTTATCCTGGCTATACTTAGAGGTTGAGACCAAAAGTGAGCAAATAGGCATATTAATTTTTCTGCTGTTTTGATTCTTAATGACATATCCTGCGGACGGTAATAAAATTAATCTACTGTGGTCATAATACGACGACTTAAAGACAAGGAAAGAGAAAGGAAAATAAACACTACTAAGTTGTGCCGAATAACAAGTCAGATCAGGTGAACAATTGATTTGAAAGGAAAATAAATACAGAAAATTTTAATCCGGAGTGCGACTAAGTTTCTGTCCCGGCATCCATGAAAAGAATCGATTGCATAAAATATAATATAAACAATGAAGAATTTGGGAAGAATAACAGAACGACCAGGTACCAATCCAAATGCACTAAGATCGCAATTGACATCAACATCACAAAATAACTAGCCAAAAACCCCATCATATCCTCGCGCAGATCCCCCTTACTGTAGTGCGAACTTAACGCACCCTTTGTCCACCTCCCAAACATCGACCCCCGCTTTTCCCCACCCTCCCAACCCTCGCTGCTGAAGCAAGAAGTCGGTTCGACTGCTCGACCCCCTCGAGGTTTCGCGGGGTAGAAAGCCCGTAACCAATTACCCAGCTATGCGTGGCGCAATCAGTTTCCGGACCCTGTAAGCGTCATGACGACAACCTCCCTCCTTGTTCAGATGGTGAGTCCGCTATGTCATTTTTCACCTTATATTGTTAGAGCTCTTTGATTCGATTATTTAAGTTGAACTTGGAATCATTCTCCGAAGGGATTATAAATGTATGTTGTGGTTGTTATTACGGTAGGTATCCCTTCGCTCTCCCCCCTACCCACCCTCCCGCCCTCCCTATCCCTCAATACGCACCACAATCTCCCCTACCCCCCTCCACAAAAACCCCACCACCTCGCCTTTTTATTCACCCCATCCCTATGTTATAATATTTGTTGTTTTGTTTTTGTTGGAGAATAACATTCGCGAATTCTAGTTTCTTTGCCGCTTCTTGTCAAAGGTCATTAATCTTGTATCTAAAACGCTTGAAGCTGATTAATTACGCTTTACAGTGACCTACCTTATTAATAACCTACAATGACGCCTTTTCACTCTTAAAATAGTCCACCTCGGCTTGCCTGGTTGGAAATAAATCGTAAATTGTGGCATCAGAGATTCCAGGGAATTTTCGACGTAGGTAAGCAGTGCAAATTGATGGTTCTTGTAGAGTCGACGACTGAGCAATAATTAAAATGAATGACTGTTTAATTAAATGATGTTGGAATAATTATATTATTGTTTGGAATCAAATGATATATGTTCTTGTTGGTAGGCGAGGTGATCGTTACGATGTGTATGGAAATTTTGTTTTTTTTAATTTGAGTAGATGTTTTATATTTTTCTCGTTGTATCGCCGATTCCATGTTTAATGATGTTTTTTTTTGTTTTTTTTTCCCGGCCTATTATAATTCTCTGCCGACTAAACCTATTACGTAATTGAATTATTAAGAAAAGTTATGTATTATTTTTTCAGACTATTAGGGAAATAATTTGTATTGGAAATGAGTGTGGAAGTTCCTGCGTGTGGCTATAGTCTTTCCACATACAGCTGTTGTCTTTTATTATATAATGTTATGGAATCTCCCAATCTGGTAATTCTAAGGTGAACACTTGAGTTGAACCTTGAGTATATATCATGTTTAAAGGTCTTAATTTGGTGTACTTTTTGTGAATGGTAGATGCTCTGGCTAAGAAGGCAAAAACCTTTGATATCCATTGGATTTGTCAGCTTGAACAAGGTTATTTCACTTCACTGAATTTTGTAGGAACCTTAACATTGTAAAAAGTTAATTAAAAGTTCATTTTCACTGGAATAGTCTAGAGGGAATTGGAAAATACGAGATAGCACTGTCGACAGTCTTCGTTTTACGAGTAACGGTATAATAGAATTGTCAAATATGCTGATAGATGGTTGCGGGTGTGGAATGTATGGATATACCACGTACTTGAAGGTCAACACCAAACATGTTTGAACAAGGTCAGATCATAGGAGGTGCACGGGGACTTAGCTGCAGAACTAGGCCGTCACCACCATTTTTTCTCCTATTCGTGAATTTATCGCTGTCGAGCACTGCTTAAGACTTGTTTTTTTTTTTTTATTGTTATTCTGTCATGAGTCATATGTGCCATCTTGTGGCCTTATTGTTAATGTATTGTTTAGGGGAAATACTAAATGGAATGGTAAATATTGAGAATAGGAGCATGTTCATAGTGGACAAAAAGCAACACGATTAGGTTCAAGAAAAAATCATTAGACCGCAATTGCTCACCAAAGTCCTGCCCCCCCCCCCCCCCCCCCCCCCCCCCCCCCCCCCCCCCCCCCCCCCCCCCCCCCCCCCCTTTTAACGCACTTCGTGCTACCTATGATACATAGTTATTTCTGTAGATGCGCTTAGCTCGTTACTTACCTGTGAGGGGTGTTCTGTGTTGCCTGATGTTGCTGGGAGGAAGGAGCCTATACCGGCGGGTACAAACATGCCGCGGCACGCAGGAAGTGGTGGAATCGAGTGTTCATGTCTGCTGCGGATCATACCGTGCGGCCTGACCGCAGCGGTCGCAGTTCTTCTCACGATGGACAAGACCGTGTCGATAGCATATATCCATAATTTTGTTCATGTCCCCACACGCATCACGCACTAGGTCGTACATCGACCACGAACACCCCTCACACTCTGCCATGATTACCGCAACTGAGACTTCGATGCTATGCGAAGCCGGCAATCGCATTACTGCGAATGAGCGCCCTCCGGATAGGAAACTACGACCGAACATGAAGTGAAAACTCAATAGATGGCACTCTATAATTGTACTGTAAACAATGGGGAATATTGCGCCATCTATCGAGAGAAATAAAGAGCTCATGCAGGTAATTCATTGGGAGTTTCCATTCCACAACTCGGCGCTAGCCAGAAAAACGTAAACACGGCCAGTTTGACTTTCAGGGCGAGGATGGTGGTTTCGGGGTATCTTGCCCAAGGTATGTTGCACGAAGTGCCCTAAAAAGGGGGGGTCCAGGGGGGGCAAAGCCCCCCCTTGGCTAGGGATTAATTTAAAACTAGGCAAAGTTAGGTAGGTCATTGGGTTAAGGTTTTGCAAGCGAAATATGCCCCGAAGGAGGACGAGGTAGCACGAAGTGCCTTAAAAAAAGAGATTGTGGGCTCCAGAGGTGCAAGCGCTCATTAATTTCACTATATATGAATAGTAGAGGTTGAGAGGAATCCATCGATACCACTTTTATGGTATTTAGTGACGCAGCGTTATTCGGAAAATTTACCGATTGAGGTCGAGTGCATCAATTTTTGTATGAATTGGTACTTATGCAGAATAGGAGCATATGTAGAGTAACTAATGTAATGGTCATAATGAACTGATTAAAAAATACCCTTAGGAGTAAAAAAATATATATATTTATATCAAAAAGGTAAAGAGAGAA
>NW_028234443.1:10780044-10790044 GCF_977035675.1 Penaeus japonicus
TAGAGCAGCAGAGTATATAGCTCTGGAGGAGATTATATATTTGGGCCACAATGAAGTACGTCGACAAGAGAGCGTCTATGTCTTCTCCGGGTCACAACCTGGGTACCTAGCTATCTACTACGGGTGCCAACCAATGCTTCTAACAACTGTTGTGTCCTGTGGTTGTTGTATGCGTTGGCTATTTACAGAGAGAGAGAGGGCGGGGGGGAGAGGCAGGCAAAAAAAAAAAAAAAAAAAAAAAAAAAAAAAAAAAAAAAAAAAAAAAAAAAAAAAAAATATTATATATATATATATATATATATATATATATATATATATATATATATATATATATATATATATATTTATATACATGTTACGGGTAATAAGATGACAAGAAAAAATAATGAAATCAATAGATGGAACCATAGCTCCCCTGGTAAGACATGATGGAAGCACTGCTTTAAGTGCAGAAGAGAAAGCAGATGCACTAGCCAAGCACTTTTCTGAAAAAAATGATGGTTCCTCATCCCAAAAGAAAGCCACCGATTCTGCCTATCATTTGCAGCGAAAAGATTTGCAAAATATCAACTTGCATGGCAGAAGTGGAGAAACTGCTGCGAAACATTAATACCAAAAAGGCAGTTGGCCCTGATGGTATCAGTCCTCGGATCTTGCAGAGGTGTGCTAAAGAGCTATCATACCCACTAACTTCAATTTTTAATTTTTGTCTAAGCACGTGCAGATGGCCCAAGACATGGAAGCAGAGTAATGTAGTTCCTATCTTTAAAAAAGGTGACAAATCTTCTCTAAAAAAACTACCGCCCAGTCTCGTTACTCTCTACAGTGAACAAATTATTTGAAAAAATAATAGCTTCACGTTTAACGGACCATCTTAACAAAAATCTCCTGCTCTCTACAAGGCAATATGGTTATCGAAAGAACCACTCGGCTGCTGACCTACAGTTGCTTATGACAACAGAATGGACAAGAGCATTGGACCATGGAAAGTGAACCCTTGTGCTTGCACTTCATATAGAAGGAGCTTTCGATAGAGTCTGGCACCAAGGACTACTGGAAAAAATGAAATCCTATGGAGTGGGAAATGGTCTCCTGGAACTGCTAGAAAGTTATTTACAGAACAGACAAATGAAGGTTGTCCTAAATGGAATACATTCAGCCTATTACAACATAGAAGCAGGAGTCCCCCAGGGAAGTATATGAGGTCCTCTCATGTGGAACATCTTCCTAAACGACATGCTTCATCTCATCCCTGAAGCAAAAGCCTTTGCAGATGATGGCACTCTATCCCTTAGCTACGAACCCAAAGAACAAGGAGTAGCATTATCAAGACTCACCGATAAGCTTGCACAAATTTCAGCATGGGGAAAGAAATGGCAAATCTCATTTGCTCCTAACAAAACTCAACTCATGGTAATCGAAAGATCTGATAGCAACATCCAAGTGAATTTTAATGGAAAATCTATTAAATCACAAGATGAAATAGAAATATTGGGAACGATTTTTGACAAAAGGATGACCTTTAAAAGCCACATCGAAAGCTTAGCAAGGAAGGCCTCACAGAAAATTGCATCCCTACGAAGAATTAGCTGGCTATTGGATGGTAAAGGGAAGGAACTCCTATACAAGGCACAGATACGTTCTTCACTCGAATATTCGTGCCTCGCTTGGGGAGGAGCAAGCAACAAATATGTCAGCATCCTGGACAAAGTACAAGAAAGAGCGAGAAAAAATATCGAAGATAGAACACCACACCACATTGGGAACCTCGACAGCCTACAGCATAGGAGAGACGTAGCTGGACTGACGACAATGTTTCGAATTCAACGCCAGGAAGTGGCCCACATGCAAGCAATGAGACTCCCAGGAAGACGAGCTGTGCGCACCACGAGAACTGTGGAACAAGCACCTGCTGCTTTAGAGGAACCTCGTTGCTTTACGGCACACTATCAGCGCCAGTTTCTTTCCAGATATTCTAAACTCTGGAACAAATTAATGTGCAACATCAAAATAGAAGCTTACTCCTTACAAAGCTTCAAATGTAAAATTAATACTTGGCTAAAAAAACAATGTCCTTTAGATCTTTAATGATAAAGTCCATGTAAATATACTGAAATCTTTGTATAGAATTAACAGATATAAAAAAAGGTTAGACTTTCAGATAGGAAACATTAACTATGTATTCCTTTAGTCTGCAAAAAAAACAAATGTTCTGATTCTAATAAGGAAAATTTGTAACCTAAAACTATGAATGTATTTTTTCAATAAAGTGTAATAAAAAAGAAAGAGAGAGAGAGAGAGAGAGAGAGAGAGAGAGAGAGAGAGAGAGAGAGAGAGAGAGAGAGATAGATAGAGAGAGAGAGAGAGAGAGAGAGAGAGAAACAGAAAAAAAGAAAAATAGAAGGAAGAACGAACGGGTAAAAATATAACATAAGAGAGAAAGAAATCGTCTCAAAAAAAAAAAAAAAAAAAAAAAAAAAAAAAAATCTAAACATAAGTAGAAAGAAACTTCTACTATAGGTTTTGGTGCAACCCACAAATGCTACGCAAGTAGAGAGCGGACGAGCAGATGAGGCTAATTTAACTGACCAAGAAAACTAATTTTGCAGACCATGAGAAGTAATTTTTTGGTGACTTAGAGAGCTGATCGGGATGAAGGAGCCGAGTTAGCTAACTAAGAGAGCTGGTTTTGTTGACCAAGAGAGCTGACGGAGATGAGGGAGCTGAATTAGCTGACTAAAGGAGCTGTCACGCTAGCATATTTTCCGTCGGTTTTTCGTCAATTTTCAAAAATTGTCAATTTTTGGAGGCACGCAGTTACACTAGCGCTTAACCGCCAGGAGCCATCGGCTTAGTCATGCGCTACTCGCTTCGCAGTTGTAAACAAAGGCGCCGAACAAGCGATAGTGCGCGGCGATGCTAAACTTTGTTTTAGCAGATGATGAGCGTAACAAGAAGAAGCAAGAAAATATTCTCAATCAAATATTCCTCAGAAGGGCGTGTGTCCATGCAAGAGAATTGGCACAGTCCAATGTTTCAAAGCTGGGGAAATGGCGCGCTCTGCGGCTGACGGATGTAAACAATTAAATTGAGCATTTAAAACAACTTTTAATTATGGAAATAAAATTTAGATTTGCATATTTATATTTGTTAATTTCATAATATCTATACGAAAAATAAGATTAATCAAATTTTATTATAATTAATGATTTTAAACAAATACAAACATTTTAAAATATAGTTCTTGATTTGAAACGACTGAAATGTTTTCACGCGGAAACTCGTAATTATCGTCTGACTAGAAAAACGACAATTCGCTCAAATTTTTTTTTTCTTCAGAAGATTGACGGAAAAGTGCTAGTGTGACAGCGCCTCAAGAGAGCTGCTATTGGTGACCAAGAGAGCTGACGGGGATTAGGGAGCTGACTTACCTGACAAAGAGAGCTGATTTGAGCAGACGGGAGTGAGTTAGCTGACTAAGAAAGCTGACTTTGCTGACCAAGGCTACTGAAGGGGATGAGGGAGCTGAGTTAGCTAACTAAGAGAACTAATTTTGCTGACCAATAGAGCTGACTGAGATGAAGGAGCTGATTCATCTGACTAAGAGAGTCGATTTGAGCTGATGGGACTGATTTAGGTAACTGGGAGAGGTGATTCAGCTCACCAAGTGAGGTGACATAACTGATCAAGCTAACTGACGAAAGTGTCTTTGCTGATGAAACTGACAATACCATGAGAGCTGACAGAGGAAACTTCGCTGACTAAACTGAGTGATCTGACTTAGCTGACCAAAGGAGCTGATCTGAGCTGACGGAACTGAATCAGCTGACGGGAATTGCCTAAGCTGACCAACCTGATAGACGTGACCATTGTTGACCTTAGACACTAATTCAGGTCAGGTCAGCGATGAGATACTGATCAAAGGACAGAGAGTATTGTTATCATTATTGTTGATATCGTTAACATTTGCATGATTATAGTATGATCATTATCATTGTTGTTATCATCACAATTGAAAATATTGCAATTATCATATTTTTTGTTTCGCTGTTGTTGATTATGGTGCTTATATTATCATTATTATTACCCTTGTTATCATTATAACTATCATTCCTAGTATCATTATCATCATTATCATTATTAGAACTAGTACCACGCAGGTATCATTAGCATTAGTATTGTCATCATTACCACCATTATATTCAAATCTTCATCATTATCGTTATATATATCATCCTCACTATAAACCGATCTATTACCATTGTTGTTATCTTCATCACCATAATCACAACCACCATTATGTTTCACTACCATTATCACTTACTATTACCTTTACCATCATACGCACAATAACGATATCAAAACTTAAACTCCATCCCCGCCCCCCCCCAAAAAAAAAAAAAAAAAACACGAGAAAAAAAAAAAAAAAAAAAAAAAAAAAAAAAAAAAAAAAAGAATCACAAAATAAGAATAGATAAGAATAAATAACAAAAATAGCAACCGCCACTAATCAAGAACGATAAGCCAAGAAATGCCTTTAGGGTGTTATCAACATTGCAAAAGGAAATGGAACTAATGAAGAGATAACGTCAGTGCCAGATTTGGAACCTGCAAAGGGAGCTGGGAGGGAGAGGGTTAAAGGGGGAGGGAAGAATCGAGGATAAGAGGGGGGGGGGTGAGATCTATAGATTAATGGGGAAGAGAGAGAGAGAGAGAGGAAGAGAGAGAGTGAGAGAGAGAGAGAGAGAGAGAAAGGAGAGAGAGAGAGAGAAATAAAGAGAGAGAGGCAATGAGAAAGAGAGAGAGAGAGAGAGAGAGAAAGAGAGAGAGAGAGAGATAAAGAGAAAGAGAAAGAGATAGATAGATAGAGAGGGAGATAGATAGAGATAGAAAGAGAAAGACAAAGAGAAAGAGAAAGAGAAAGAGAAAGAGAAAGAGATAGATAGATAGATAGAGAGAGAGAGAGAGAGAGAGAGAGAGAGAGAGAGAGAGAGAGAGAGAGAGAGAGAGAGAGAGAGAGAGAGAGAGAGAGAGAGAAGCAGAGGTAAAGATATATATATATATATATATATATATATATATATATATATATATATATTTATAGATAGATAGATAGATAGATAGATAGATACATACATACATACATACATAGATCATATATAGATAGATACATACATACATACATAGATAATATATTGATAGATAGATAGATAGACAGACAGAGAGAGAGAGAGAGAGAGAAATAGAAAGAGAGAGAGATAGAGAAAGATCGAGATCGAGAGCGAGAGAGATCGAGAGCGAGAGAGAGCAAAATAGAGCGCGAGAGAAAATATCCCTCAACTGGAAACCAAGAAGGCCTTTCCCATTATATTAATCCGATGGAGAAAGACTCATGCAACTCGACCAGGAAATAATAATCTCAAGACAAGGGCCATGCCTCGAAGAATCTGCCGGACCCTTGATAAGGAAGCGGCCGTGATTAGGATTGTGGTGATGGTGGTGGTGGTGGTGATGATGATGGTGGTGGTGATGGTGGTGATGATAGTTATGGTGGTGAGGTTGGTGGTGGTGGTGAGGTTGGTGATGATGGTAGTGGTGATGGTGAGGTTGGTGGTGGTGATGGCGGTGATGGTGATGGTTGTGGTGATGGTGGTGGTAGTGATGGTTGGTGGTGGTGATGGTGATGATGGTGGTGGTGATGGTGATGAGGGATGTGGTGGTTGGGATTATGAATGTGATGATGGTGGTAGTCTTGAGGGTAGTGGTGATGGTAAAGGTGGTGGCGATGTTGGTGATAGTGTTGGGGATAATGGTTAATGGTAATGATAATAATGATAACTATAATAATGGCAATAGTGATAATAATCATAACAATGGTTATAGTGATCATAATAAGAATGATAAAATTATAATAATAATAGTAATAATGATAATGATAAAGATAATTATAACAATAATGATAACAATAAGATAATGATATAATTGTGAAAAAATAAAGATAATAATGATATGATGATGAAAACAATAATATCAACAATAGTGCTAATGATACCAATGATGATAATGATAATGATGATAACAATAATGATAATAGCAATAAGGATAACAATAATAATGATAAGAAGAATAATGTTAATACACCAATAAGGATAACGACAATAATGATAATAGTAATGATAATGACGACACTAAGAAGAAACTAATCCTCAAAAAAAAACATTAAAAAAGAAAAGAGAAGAAAAGTTGATTAAAAGAGAAAGACAATTAATCAACATCTAATTAATGCCCACCATGCCATCCCCGTATGGAGGGTCACGTGACATGACAGATAAGTTATCAGGTTGTGGAAGGGTGAGACAGAGAGAGAGAGAGAGAGAGAGAGAGAGAGAGAGAGAGAGAGAGAGAGAGAGAGAGAGAGAGAGAGAGAGAGAGAGAGAGAGAGAGAGAGAGAGAGAGAGAGAGAGAGAGAGAGAGAGAAGAGAGAGGAGAGAGAGAGAGAGAGAGAGAGAGAGAGAGAGAGAGAGAGAGAGAGAGAGAGAGAGAGAGAGAGAGAGAGAGAGAGAGAGGATGAAATTGAGCTAGATAGATAGATAGACATATAGATAGATTGATAAGTAGATAGATAGATATATAGATAGATAGAGATGGAGAGATGGAAAGAGACTGGAAAATGATACCACTTAGCTACCAACAAAGGGTGCAAGAGAATAAGCAAACTTTTTCTTCACCGTACTTCGTAGCAGCTTATCAGATTGAACAATTGATTTTTCATTATGAAGACAATGATTTGAGCAACATGGAAGACTCAACAAGTGACGATCAGCTGTTACTTTGAACTAACTTGGCGTGGTTATCCCACTTGAGTTGTTTTGTGCAACTTTCTTTATTCCGGACTTAAATGAGAATGTAATATGTAATTTGATTGTTGTTCACTAGATAAATATTTTAGAGGAAGGTAACATAAGAAATATGATACTGCTAAGTTAACGTGAAACTATTACACCTTGAGAACTTGCCAGCAGACATTTACATTACTTATAATTATTATCTTTACTATAATTGCAAGCTAAGGGTATGGTCAAAACCTATCTATTATCCAACGACAAAACTTTTTTTCTTTTTTTTTTCCAGAGAAGATAATGTATCACATCAAATCATATCTTTCCTAATCCACAGTGAGGTTTACGTAATACAATCACATCGTGGATGGCTATCTGCTCGCAACTTTTGGTCGTTTTAAGAACACTAATGCAGTAGTTGTTCAAAAGGTGGTTGTTTTGGAAGACGAAATTGCTTGAAAAAGCATATTGCAAAGATCAGTTTTCAAGATTATCGAAACAAAAATACGCAAAATTGCATCTCAGACGGTGCACTTAGATCCAATTTCCAAACTTGGTGACTTCCTCTTTTACTTGGTTGGGTTACTAGTTTTTTGTCGTTATCATTATTATCATTATTATCGAAATTATCATTATTCATTATCATTATTATTATTATCAATATAATAATAATAATAATAATAATTATTATTATTATTGTTATTATCATTATTGTTATTATTATTATCATTACTATTATCATTATTGTTATTATTATTACTATCATTATTATTATTATCATTATTATTATTATTATCATCTTCCTCCTCCTCCTTCTCATCATCATCATCATTATCGTCATTATTAGCATTATTTGTATTATCATTACCATTATTATAATCATCACCATCATCATTATTATTATCATTACTTAACTGTTATCATTATCACTATTATTACCATTACCACTATCACTATCACTGCTATCACTATAATCATCATCATTATCATTATCGACATCCTTACTATTATTATAATTATCGTCATGATGATAATTATTATCTTGATTCTCTTTTCTTTATCTTTTTTTTCTATTTTTTTCCTATTTTATTTATATATATATATTTTTTATGAGAACTGCTTGCAACATACCCGAAGACTTTCACCTTCATATAATTTCCGGTTTTCGAGATAATCAAAATGCACAAACAAACACATATATTTACTGATTTAAAGCCTTACAAAATGAGTGATTTCTTTGGAGATACTGCGAGAGGAAACTTTTGATATTTCGTAAGGAAAATTTTGTGTGTACTATTACTCTAGTCAGCAAAATGATAACAATTAGTAATAATTGATCTATTTGAGGAAACACACACACTCACACACACACAAACATACACTACACACACAAACACACATACAAACATGCACTACACACACACACACACACTCTACACACACACAACCACACACACACACACACTCCACACACACACAACCACACATACACACAACCACACACTACACACACACACACACAACCACACACACACAACCACACACTACACACACACACACAACCACACTCCACACACGCACAACCACACACACACAACCACACACACACAACCACACACTACACACACACACCCACCCACACTCCACACACACACAACCACACACACAACCACACACACAACCACACGTACAGACCAAGATAAAACAAGGAACATGACACGAAAATAACACAGATTCCAACCACTCATCGAAGAAATGTGAGATAGAGAAAGTGAACGGAAAATAGACCTATGGGCGAAGAAGTGTATTAAAGGAAGAACTTTAACGCCTTGTGTTTAGTGTCTCTCGAAGTGTGGTGGGAGAGAGAGACACGTAGTCTGTCGAGAAACTGATCTCCTTTCGAGGATGTGTGTGTACGTATGTGTGTGTGTGTGTACGTGTGTGTGTGTGTTTATGTGTGTGTGTATGTTTGTACGTGTGTGTTTGTGTGTCTGTGCGTGTGTATGTGTGTGTATGTTTGTACGTGTGTGTGTTTGTCTACGTGTGTGTGTGTGTGTGTTTCTGTACGTCTATGTGTACGTGTGTGTGTTTACGTGTGTGTGTCTGTGTGTGTGTGCTTCACTCCAAACGAAATGATTGGCTAAGTATCCTGTTACACGGGATTCTATTGCCTTACCACACTAAGGATCCTTCCCCACGTCAACTCGGGCTAATGTGAGCCTTATTGATTTTCCGTTTTTCCAAGAGAGGAGGGGAAGGGAGGGGAGGGGGTGGGGGAAGAAGTAGGGTAAGGGGAAGTGGATGGGGGGGGGGGGTTGTTCTCTCCAGAGAGGTAACGAGTGACTTTCCACTTCTTCTTCTTCATCATCTTTTTCTTCTTCTTTTTCTTCTTCTTGTTCTCCTTCTTTTTCTTCCTCTCTTTTTGGAATTCTTTTCTTTCTTCGATTTCTTGTTTTTGACACTTCTTCTTATCATTATCGTTATGATCGATATCATTATCCTTTTTTATCATGATTACTTTTATCATTATCATTATTATCATAATCATTATCATTATTATTACCAATATTATTGTTTGTATTTCTATTATCATTTTTTACTATTACTATCATCGTCATTATCATAATTATTATCATTGTTATTATCATTATCATTATCATTATTGTTATCATTGTTATTATTATCATAATTATTATCATTGTTATTATCATTATCATTATCATTATGGTTATCATTGTTATTATCATCATTATCATTATTATTATTTTCATTGTTATTACTAATATCAACATTGATATAATCATCATTATCATTATTCTTGGTATCATTATAATTAGTATTACTGTCATTATCATTATCACTATTAGTTTTATTCTATTACCATTAACATTATCATTATCATTATCATAATCATAATTATTTTCATTATCATCATCATCAACATCATCATTATCAATATCATTATCATTATTACTATTATCATTTTTATAACTATTCTTCATATTATTATTGATATTACTATTGTTATCATTATCATCATCACTATTGTCATTTTTATCGTTATTATTATCATTATCTTCATGATGATGATGATAATCATCATTATCATTATCATCTTTGTTATAATTATTAGTAAAATTATCCGTATAATCATAATCATT
>NW_028234443.1:10806038-10811038 GCF_977035675.1 Penaeus japonicus
CATTTCGCTCTTTTCGCCTGATGAGGGTCTTCTTTGGACTCGAAACGTCGAGGAATTTTTGTTTTCTCTCTTGTTAAAGCTGCGTTATTTTTTTTTCTTTGTAAGCTCGTTGTTTTGTTTGCATGTTTTGGTCCTGTACATAGATATGTGACTTGTTGGTACTCTTCCGTTTTCGTAGTAATGGGTGTAGATATTGGACTGTTTATAATTTATTTCATGTCTCTCTCTCTCTCTCTCTCTCTCTCTCTCTCTCTCTCTCTCTCTCTCTCTCTCTATATATATATATATATATATATATATATATATCTATATCTATATTATATATCCATCTCTCTCTCTCTCTCTCTCTCTCTCTCTCTCTCTCTCTCTCTCTCTCTCTCTCTCTCTATATATATATATATATATATATATATATATATATATATATATATATGTATGTATATATATCCATCTCTCTCTCTCTCTCTCTCTCTCTCTCTCTCTCTCTCTCTATATATATATATATATATATATATATATATATATATATATATATATATATATATATTCATCCATCTTTCACTTTCACTCTCTTCTCAACTACAAGTAACGTCTAGATGAACATTAAATCTCAAGCACTTTCTTTTGTATTTCTAAGATGATGTAGCAAAAAGTTACGGATGAATGTTTTTTTTTTCTTTCTTCTTACAGTCGCACACGCACACGTAGACATATGTGTAGTTGTGTGTATGTTCAGGGAAAAACCTGAAAAGAGATACATACATATATTCTATTCATTAATTCATTTATTGATCGAACACTCACCGTTGCATGCATATCAATGCGACAGAAAGTGATCAGAGTATCAAATATCCAATTATTATTCATCAGTTTAGTAATCAAATGATTACTTAGGAATTTATGATTCGTTTTTGTTATTTATCAATTTAATAGCTGGACAAAAAGTGATCAACTTATTCATTCGTTCATTGGTTATTCACTATTTCATTTATTCGTCAGAAAGCGATCAAATCATCTCTTCATTTTGTTGTTCATCAATTTATAAAGGTAATACACCTTGTTAAGATAATTCATTAAGATAATACACCTCATGAATATAATACAGCTTACTAGGATAACACACCTTATCAAGATAATACTCCTTATTAAGATAAGTACACATTACTAAGATAATAAACCTTATTATAACACTCTATATTAAGATGCTACTCCTTATTAAGATAGCACACCTTATTAAGATAACATACCTTATTAAAATAACATACATGATTAAGATAACACATTTTATTAAGATAACATACCTTATTAAGATAACACACCTTATTAAGATAACATACCTTATTAAGATAATACACCTTATTAAGATAACACTTCTTATTAAGATAATATTCCTTATTCAGATAACACACCTTAATAAGATAACACACCTTATTAAGATAACACACGCTATTAAGATAATACTTCTTATTAAGATAATACTCCTTATTCAGATAACAGACCTTATTAAGATAACACACCCTATTAAGATAACACTTCTTATTAAGATAATACTCCTTATTCAAATAACAGACCTTATTAAGATAACACACCCTATTAAGATAATACTCCTTATTAAGATAACACACCTTATTAAGATAACACTTCTTATTAAGATAATACTCCTTATTCAGATAACAGACCTTATTAAGATAACACACCTTATTAAGATGACACACCTTCCCAATATAACACACCTTACTAATATAACTCACGAAGCAGGAAGACAGACAGTGATCAGAACAGAGCAGCAAAGTACACAGCTCTGGAGGAGATTATATATTTGGGCCCCAATAAAGAACGTCGACAAGGGAGCGTCTATGTCTTCTTCTCCGGGTCACAACCTGGGTACCTAGCTATCTACTACGGGTGCCAACCAATGCTTCTAACAACTGTTGTGTCCTGTGGTTGTTGTAAGCGTTGGTTATTTACAGAAAGAGAAGGGGGGGGAGAGAGGCAGGCAAAAAAAAAAAAAAAAAAAAAAAAAAAAAAAAAAAAAAAAAAAAAAAAAAAAAAATATATATATATATATATATATATATATATATATATATATATATATATATATATATATATATTTATTTATATACATGTTATGGGTAATAAGATGACACAAGAAAAAATAATGAAATCAATAGATGGAACCATAGCTCCCCTGGTAAGACATGATGGAAGCACTGCTTTAAGTGCAGAAGAGAAAGCAGATGCACTAGCCAAGCACTTTTCTGAAAAAATGATTGTTCCTCATCCCAAAAGAAAGCCACCGATTCTGCCTATCATTTGCAGCGAAAATATTTGCAAAATATCAATTTGCATGGAAGAAGTGGAGAAACTGCTGCGAAACATTAATACCAAAAAGGCAGTTGGCCCTGATGGTATCAGTCCTCGGATCTTGCAGAGGTGTGCTAAAGAGCTATCATACCCACTAACTTCAATTTTTAATTTTTGTCTAAGCACGTGCAGATGGCCCAAGACATGGAAGCAGAGTAATGTAGTTCCTATCTTTAAAAAAGTGACAAATCTTCTCTAAAAAACTACCGCCCAGTCTCGTTACTCTCTACAGTGAGCAAATTATTTGAAAAAATAATAGCTTCACATTTAACGGACCATCTAAACAAAAATCTCCTGCTCTCTACAAGGCAATATGGTTTTCGAAAGAACCACTCGGCTGCTGACCTACAGTTGCTTATGACAACAGAATTGACAAGAGCATTGGACCATGGAAAGAGAACCTTTGTGCTTGCACTTGATATGGAAGGAACTTTCGATAGAGTCTGGCACCAAGGACTGCTGGAAAAAATGAAATCTTATGGAGTGGGAAATGGTCTCCTGGAACTGCTAGAAAGTTATTTACAGAACAGACAAATGAAGGTTGTCCTAAATGGAATACATTCAGCCTATTACAACATAGAAGCAGGAGTCCCCCAGGGAAGTATATTAGGTCCTCTCATGTGGAACATCTTCCTAAACGACATGCTTCATCTCATCCCTGAAGCAGAAGCCTTTGCAGATGATGGCACTCTATCCCTTAGCTACGAACCCAAAGAACAAGGAGTAGCATTATCAAGACTCACCGATAAGCTTGCACAAATTTCAGCATGGGGAGAGAAATGGCAAATCTCATTTGCTCCTAACAAAACTCAACTCATGGTAATCGAAAGATCTGATAGCAACATCCAAGTGAATTTTAATGGAAAATCTATTAAATCACAAGATGAAATAGAAGTATTGGGAACAATTTTTGACAAAAGGATGACCTTTAAAAGCCACATCGAAAGCTTAGCAAGGAAGGCCTCACATAAAATTGCATCCCTACGAAGAATTAGCCGGCTATTGGATGGTAAAGGGAAGGAACTCCTCTACAAGGCACAGATACGTTCTTCACTCGAATATTCGTGCCTCGCTTGGGGAGGAGCAAACAACAAATATCTCAGCATCCTGGACAAAGTACAAGAAAGAGCGAGAAAAATTATCGAAGATAGAACACCACACCACATTGGGAACCTCGACAGCCTACAGCATAGGAGAGACGTAGCTGGACTGACGACAATGTTTCGAATTCAACGCCAGGAAGTGGCCCACATGCAAGCAATGAGACTCCCGGGAAGACGAGCTGTGCGCACCACGAGAACTGTGGAACAAGCACCTGCTGCTTTAGAGGAACCTCGTTGCTTTACGGCACACTATCAGCGCCAGTTTCTTTCCAGATATTCTAAACTCTGGAACAAATTAATGTGCAACATCAAAATAGAAGCTTACTCCTTACAAAGCTTCAAATGTAAAGTTAATACTTGGCTAAAAAACAATGTCATTTAGATCTTTAATGATAAAGTCCATGTAAATATACTGAAATCTTTGTATAAAATTAACAGATATAAAAAAGGTTAGACTTTCAGATAGGAAACATTAACTATGAATTCCTTTAGTCTGCAAAAAACAAATGTTCTGATTCTAATAAGGAAAATTTGTAACCTAAAACTATGAATGTATTTTTCAATAAAGTGTAAAAAAGAGAGAGAGAGAGAGAGAGAGAGAGAGAGAGATAGAAACAGAAAAAAATAAAAATAAAAGGAAGAACGAACGGGTAAAAATATAACATAAGAGAGAAAGAAATCGTCTCAAAAAAAAAAAAAAAAAAAATCGAAACATAAGTAGAAAGAAACTTCTACTATAGGTTTTGGTGCAACCCACAAATGCTACGCAAGTAGAGAGCGGACGAGCAGATGAGGCTAATTTAACTGACCAAGAAACTAATTTTGCAGACCATGAGAACTAATTTTTTGGTGACTTAGAGAGCTGATCGGGATGAAGGAGCCGAGTTAGCAAACTAAGAGAGCTGATTTTGTTGACCAAGAGAGCTGACGGAGATGAGGGAGCTGAATTAGCTGACTAAAGGCGCTGTCACACTAACATATTTTCCGTCGGTTTTTCGTCAATTTTCAAAAATTGTCAATTTTTGGAGGCACGCAGTTACACTAGCGCTTAACCGCCAGGAGCCATCGGCTTAGCAATGCGATACTCGCCTCGCAGTTGTAAACAAAGGCGCCGAGCAAGCGATAGTGCTCAGCGATGCTAAACTTTGTTTTAGCAGATGATGAGCGTAACAAGAAAATACAAGAAAATATTCTCAATCGAATATTCCTCTGAAGGGCGTGTGTCCATGCACGAGAATTGGCACAGTCCAATGTTTCAAAGCTGGGGAAATGGCGCGCTCTACGGCTGACGGATGTAAACAATTAAATTGAGCACTTAAAATAAATTTTATTTATGGATATAAATTTTAGAAATGCATATTTATATTTGTTAATTTCATAATATCTATAAGAAAAATAAGATTAATTAAATTTTATTATAATTAATGATTTTAAACAAATACAAACATTTTAAAATATAGTTCTTGATTTGAGACGACTGAAATGTTTTCACGCGGAAACTCGTAATTAATTGAAATTTTTTCAGAAGAT
>NW_028234443.1:10843538-10846038 GCF_977035675.1 Penaeus japonicus
ATCCTAAAAAAAGAAAGAAATCTACATACCATAATAAAACACACACACACACACACGCACACACACACATAACTATCAGCATTAACAAAACCATCACTAATCATGTTCCATATCCTAAAAAAAAGAAAACTACATACAATAATAACACCCACACAACCCCCCCCCCACCCACACACACACACACCCACACACACACCCCACACACAAACACACCCACCCACCCACCCCCACCCACCCCTGCCTCGTTACCTTACCTTGATTACCCCGCATAGTGGTAAAGGACTTGCCGTCCTCTCGTGTCCAGTGAATACTCGGCTTCGGAACCCCCTTGGCTCTACACACCAGACGCACGTCATTCCCTTCCTGTACGGCTACGTGGGACGGGCTGCTCTCCTCGTCAAGGAATTCGGGGGGAACTGTAGTGCGGCGAGAGGAAGGGAGGAGGGGGAGGGGAGAGGGGGGTCGGGGGGCGGGGAGAGGGGGAGGGGTGGGGAAGGGGGGCGGGGGAGGGAGGGAGGGAGAGGAGTTGTAGTTGTAGTATAAGTTGTATGATTGTTGAGATTTTTTATTGTTGGTATGATTATATTTATATGTTTTTTATTTTTAAAAGCATAATTCTTTGTTGTTGTTGCTAGGATGAGGATGATAATATTGATGATGATGATGATGATGATGATGATAACAATTATGATATTGGTGATAATGGTCATAATGAGGATAATAATGATAATGATACTAATGACAAATAACGACAAATACTACTATTACTGCTATTGCTACTGCTGTTGAGGATGATAATAATGCTAGTAGTAATGATAATGATAATAATAATAATGATAATAAGGATAGTAGAAACAACGATGATAATAATAATAATCAATATGATAATGATAAAGATATTGACAATGATAGAAATGATGATGCCTTTTTAATATTTATAACAATCAAAGTAATGTCGACAACAATGATAATACTAATAGTGATGATAATGATAGTGATGCATACAATCATATTAATGATGGTAGTGATTACAAATAAGAAATGATGATGATAATAATCATGGTAATAATGGTAATAATAATGATAATAATAAAAATAAAATTAAAATAGTAACTACGATACTAACAACAGTAATGATAATGATAATAACAATGAATACGATAATTATGGTAATGATGTTAACAATGATGATAGTAATAATGACAGCAATGATAATGACAATAATGATAATACTACTAATAATGATAATAATAGTAATGATAATGATGATAAAGAAAAAAATATGATGATAATGGTAGTGATAGTAATGATAATAATGATGATAACAATACTAATGATGATAATAACGATAAAAAAACAATAGTGTTGCTAATGATGAGAATAATAATGATAATGATAATAATGGTAAACATTCTTAATTATAGTAATAACATCAATAAGGATAATAATGATGAGACTGAAAAAAGATGATGGTAAATGAGAGTGATAATCATTATCATCATTAGCATTACCATTGTGGTTGTTATTATTATTGCTGTTATTATTATCATCATTACCATTGCTGTTATCATAAATATATTTTTTGTTGTTATTATTGTTATTATCATTATTATCATTGTTGGTACAATTATCTATTTTTCTTGATTATTGCTATTACCATCATCATTATCATCCTCACCTCACTATCATTATCATTCTAATTACTGTTACCCTCACTATCATTAATTTTGATTTGTTATGCGAGATTTTAATACTATTACCCTTATAACCATCACTACCATTATAATTAATATCACCAATAGTACCATTATCACTGTCAGTATTATAGTCATTAAAAGATATAAACGTAAAGGCTATTTCATTCATGGAAGGAATCATGAAACCCATTTATTTCTTATCAATGAAGTCTGAATTATACATCTCCTTTAAAGTGCAAACGTGGATTTTTGATGTTGGTCGATTCTGAATTGTTCGATCGTTCACTGTTGAGTGTTTTCAGTATTAGATGCTTTTCTTTGGATTTTATAAGGATAAGTAGTCTCATAATGCCTTTTTATTTGTGTCTAATTTAGTTAATTAATTCGAGTTTCGCATTTTGCTGAATTAGTTTTTATTCCTTTTGACCAGTCCTCTCAAATAGACCAGTTTTCTCATTTTATGTGAATTTCTCATTCATATCAAGTAGCTGTTTCACCCTTCCTTTTGCCTAATTAACCCTTGTTACTTAATTGGCTTATTTTACTGGAACTACTCAGTTTACTCAATTCTATCATTTTACTCAACATCCTTATCTAACCAGCCTACACATTTAACTCTAATACCTCTCTTTACACAAGCTGTTCTTTTTGTCTAAGGAATATGAATTAATCAGATATCTTCATTATGTAATTTATCCTTTTTTGCCCAAATTACGGATTTTATCGATATACCTCGTCTACATATATTTAATTCATCCGTTTTTTTCCCAAATTACGGATTTTATCGATATACCTCGTCTACA
>NW_028234443.1:10858538-10863538 GCF_977035675.1 Penaeus japonicus
GAATGAGTCCTTGTGTCTCGTGTGTGGTGAATGAGTCCTTGTGTCTCGTGTGTGGTGAATGAGTCCTTGTGTCTCGTGTGTGGTGAATGAGTCCTTGTGTTTCGTGTGTGGTGAATGAGTCCTTGTGTGTGGTGTGTGGTGATGTGTTTGCTGTGGTGAATGAGTCCTTGTGTCTCGTGTGTGGTGAATGAGTCCTTGTGTCTCGTGTGGTGAATGAGTCTTGTGTCTCGCGTGTGGTGAATGAGTCCTTGTGTTCGTGTGGTGTGAATGAGTCTTTGTGTTCCGGGTGTGGTGAATGAGTCCTTGTGTCTCGTGTGTGGTGAATGAGTCCTTGTGTTTCGTGTGTGGTGAATGAGTCCTTGTGTCTCGTGTGTGGTGAATGAGTCCTTGTGTCTCGTGTGTGGTGAATGAGTCCTTGTGTCTCGTGTGTGGTGAATGAGTCCTTGTGTCTCGTGTGTGGTGAATGAGTCCTTGTGTCTCGTGTGTGGTGAATGAGTCCTTGTGTTACGTGTGTGGTGAATGAGTCCTTGTGTCTCGTGTGTGGTGAATGAGTCCTTGTGTTTCGTGTGTGGTGAATGAGTCCTTGTGTTTCGTGTGTGGTGAATGAGTCCTTGTGTTTCCTGTGTGGTGAATGAGTCCTTGTGTTTCGTGTGTGGTGAATGAGTCCTTGTGTTTCGTGTGTGGTGAATGAGTCTTTTCGTGTGTGAATGACTCCCTGTGTCCCGTGTGTGGTGAATGAGTCATTGTGTTCAGTGTGTGGTGAATGAGTCCTTGTGTCTCGTGTGTGGTGAATGAGTCCTTGTGTCTTGAGTGTGCGGCATCAGTCGAGGTCTCCAGGGTGGCGAGCACGAGTCCTTGTGTTTCGTGTGTGGTGAATGAGTCCTTGTGTTTCTTTTGTGGTGAATGAGTCCTTGTGTCTCGTGTGTGGTGAATGAGTCCGTGTGTTTCGTGTGTGGTGAATGAGTCCTTTGTTTCGTGTGTGATGAATGAGTCCTTGTGTTTCGTGTGTGGTGAATGAGTTCTTGTGTTTCGTGTGTGGTGAATGAGTCCTTGTGTCTCGTGTGTGGTGAATGAGTCCTTGTGTCTCGTGTGTGGTGAATGAGTCCTTGTGTGGTGAATGAGTCCTTGTGTCTCGTGTGTGGTGAATGAGTCCTTGTGTCTCGTGTGTGGTGAATGAGTCCTTGTGTTTCGTGTGTGGTGAATGAGTCCTTGTGTTTCGTGTGTGGTGAATGAGTCCTTGTGTTTCGTGTGTGATGAATGAGTCCTTGTGTCTTGTGTGTGGTGAATGAGTCCTTGTGTTTCGTGTGTGGTGAATGAGTCCTTGTGTCTCGTGTGTGGTGAATGAGTCCTTGTGTTTCGTGTGTGGTGAATGAGTCCTTGTGTTTCGTGTGTGGTGAATGAGTCCTTGTGTCTCGTGTGTGGTGAATGAGTCCTTGTGTCTCGTGTGTGGTGAATGAGTCCTTGTGTCTCGTGTGTGGTGAATGAGTCCTTGTGTTTCGTGTGTGGTGAATGAGTCCTTGTGTCTCGTGTGTGGTGAATGAGTCCTTGTGTCTCGTGTGTGGTGAATGAGTCCTTGTGTCTCGTGTGTGGTGAATGAGTCCTTGTGTCTCGTGTGTGGTGAATGAGTCCTTGTGTCTCGTGTGTGGTGAATGAGTCCTTGTGTTTCGTGTGTGGTGAATGAGTCCTTGTGTCTCGTGTGGTGAGTGTGGTAAAGAGTCCTAGTGTCTCGTGTGTGGTGTGAATGAGTCATGTGTCTCGTGTGTGGTGAATGAGTCCTTGTGTTTCGTGTGTGGTGAATGAGTCCTTGTGTCTCGTGTGTGGTGAATGAGTCCTTGTGTCTCGTGTGTGGTGAATGAGTCATCGTGTCTCGTGTGTGGTGAATGAGTCATCGTGTCTCGTGTGTGGTGAATGAGTCCTTGTGTCTCGTGTGTGGTGAATGAGTCCTTGTGTCTCGTGTGTGGTGAATGAGTCCTTGTGTCTCGTGTGTGGTGAATGAGTCCTTGTGTCTCGTGTGTGGTGAATGAGTCATCGTGTCTCGTGTGTGGTGAATGAGTCATCGTGTCTCGTGTGTGGTGAATGAGTCCTTGTGTCTCGTGTGTGGTGAATGAGTCATCGTGTCTCGTGTGTGGTGAATGAGTCATCGTGTCTCGTGTGTGGTGAATGATAATAGCAATGCAATGGATGTTCAGATAGGGATGCATTGTATTGATTGATATAGAGTTATTTATCAGCCAACTTATCTCTTCTTCTTCTTCTTCCTCTCTTTTATCTCTGTTTCCCCTTTATATCCTTATCTTTCTTTATCTTATCCTCCTAGAATCATTTTCTCCTTTCTTTCCCTCCTTCTCTTTAGATTGATTTCATTTCTATTATCCTCCTAATCTCCTTAATTCATTTCTTTCTCTCATTCTTATTTTTCTGTTGTCTCTATCTCCACTGTTTTTTTTTTCTTTCTTTCTTCTTTTTCTCTTTTCAATATCCCTTTCCTCTCTTTCTCTTATTATTCTCCCCATCTCCTCTCTCTCTTATCATTGTCTACTCTCTATCTCTTTTACTCTCTCTATCTCCTCTCTCTCTCTCTCTTCTTATCTCCATCTCTTTCTCCCCTCTCTTTCTCATTCTATTCCTCCTCACTCCTCCCTTCCTCCTCTTACCACCATTCCCCCTTTATTTTCTTTCTCCCTTTTACCCCTCTCTTCTCTTTTAATCTCTGCCTCCTTTCTTAATCCCCTATTTTGTCTCCTTATCTCTTTTTCTTTCTCCTGCTTATATCTCCGTTTGTTTTTTTCCTTCTTTACCTTCCACTGATTTTTTTTCTTCATTTTTCCTCCCGATCACCGTTGCCATGGAAACGAGACGATGGGATTGAGGGTTGAAGTGTTTACAAAGTGGCATCGGAATCCCTTGTTAGACCATAAGACTTGGCTATAGTAGCTTATTATCACTATCATTATTATCATTATTATTATTATTATTATTATTATTATCATGATTATTATTGTTGTTGTTGTTGTTGCTCTTGTTGTTGTCGTTATTTGTTGTCACTGTCTCTCGTCCTTCTCTTCCTAATATCCCTTTCTCTCTCACTATTCTTTTGTTTACATCTTCTCGATCGGCGTTGTCATGGTAACGAGACGTTGGGGTTGAGTGGTAACAACATCAACGGTTTACTTTTTCTAGACGCAGATGTCGCACCTTATTATCACTGTTATCTTTATTTTCTTTGTCATTGTTGTTATCGTATTGTTTGATATTATTATGATGATCCTTACTTTATCAGTGTCATCGTTACTATCGTTATCATTATCATGATTATTGTAACTATTATCATTATCATTGTTATTGTTGTTGAGCTATTATTGCTATTACCATTATCATTATTATTATCAGTATCTTCTCTATTATTGTTATCAATATTATCCTTATTATTATCATTATCATCATTATGATTTTAATCATCATCAGTATTATCATTATTATGATTACAATCATTATTATTATTATCATTGCTGTTACTATTGCTATCATTATCCTTATTATCATTATCACTATTAGTATCATCATTATATAATTCTCAGCATTATCATCATTACTACTATCATTATGATGATGACATTAAAATAATGATAATGATGAAAATAAGAATGATAAATGTAATGATGATGCTACTAATCATAATGGCAATAATGATAACAATAAAGATAACAATTATCATGATAATAATGATGATGGTAATAGTAAAAATGATGACACTAATAAGAATATTAATAATGATTAAGATAATAGTTATAATGATAATGATAATGATAATGATACTACTGCTACTGATGGTAATGATTATCAATATTGATGTTATCAATTCAATATCATCATTTTCAGTAACATAAAGATGATCATGATTACCATTAATATCATTATTATCATTTTGATTATTATTATCATTATTATCATCATTATCTTTATTTTTTGGTATCATTCCCATGGATATTACTATGGTGAATATCTTTCTTTCTTTCCTTCCCTGTTTCTCTCTATTTTTCTCTCGCTCTCTCTATCTCGCGCTTTCTCTCTCTCTCTCTCTCTCTCTCTCTCTCTCTCTCTCTCTCTCTCTCTCTCTCTCTCTCTCTCTCTCTCTCTCTCAGGTACACACACGCACACACTAACACAATCACACACACAAACAAGAATAATGATTAAAAAACACACACGCACAGTAATAAGCATACACACAAACACACATATAAACAAACACACAAAAGCACAAACACACACATATGCACAAAACGCACTCGCCCACAAACGAACAAACACACACACACAAACACACGCATTTAAATACAAACATACCCACAAACACACACACAAAAAAAAAAAAAAAAAAATCACGCACACTTCCTCTCTTACCCCCAACCCCCCACCCCCCACCCCACCCTAACCCTCCCTACCCCCCACCGCAACCCTCCCTCCCCCCACCCCAACCCTCCCGCCACCTAGATATTATCACTGGAACAAATTCGAATTTTATGTTGCGGTTGCGTGAAATATATCATATATATGGAGGCATTCCCTGTTCATTTCCCCGGCCTGTTCAACACTGGTTGCAACTCTCTGCCTTCTCTTTGGATAGCAGGCTGTTGTAGTTGTTTTTTTGTTTTATTTATTGTTATCTTTTTTTAGGAATAGTATTATCTCTTTGTTTCGATTCTTGGTATTCCTTTGTATGGTTAGTGTTTTTGGCATTGTTATTTTTCGTTATCTTAAAGACCCGAGTGATTTTTTATTTTTCTCTCTTTTTTTTTTTTTAGTCTTTCTCTTTCTATTATCTCTCTCTCTCTCTCTCTCTCTCTCTCTCTCTCTCTCTCTCTCTCTCTCTCTCTCTCTCTCTCTCTCTCTCTCTCTCTCTCTCTCTCTCTCTCTCTCTCTCTCTCTCTCTCTCTATCTCTTTCTCTCTGTCTCTCTCTCACGGACTCTCTTCTTTCCCTCTCTAATGATAATAGTAA
>NW_028234443.1:10883538-10888538 GCF_977035675.1 Penaeus japonicus
CTCCCATATTCCTTATTCCCATTCCTATAATCCTTTTGCAATCATATTTCGCTCTTATGACACCCTTTTAATCTCTCATATATACTATATCTATTTACTTGTGTACTTATATACTTCTATATACTTACGTCATACATATGTACTTATGTACTTAAATGGTCCGATAGGCTTCTTATTTTTGTAAGTTTTTTATACGTATAGTTTTTTAAGACGCCTATTTATAAATTTATATATCAATACACATTTTTTATTCTCTTTCGGTAAAATATTTCATATAATGCAGCTTGCTCTCCGAAATGAATAAAATTATATTTCGTACTCACACTCTCATATCATATTTCGTACACGCACCTTCATTTTACTGACAGTCTATCCCTCCCTCGCCCTGTTTGTTTCTGTATTTGTGTATTTCTTTCTTTATCTATCCCTCTCTCTCTTCTCTCTCGCTCTCTCTCTCGCTCTCAATCTATCTATCTATCTGTATATCTATCTATCTTTCTCTTTCTATCTCTGTCTCGCCCCCCCCCCCTTCTCTCTCTCTTCCTCTTCCTCTCCTTCCCTCCCCCCCTCCCTCCTTTCCCTCCTATCCCTCCCCCCTCTCCCCTCCCACATCCCCACATCCCACCCTCCCTCTCCCCTTCTTTCTCTCCATCTCTCTGTCTCTCTCTCCCTCATTTTTTTGTTTCAATTCCCCCCTTTCGAGTGGCGTTATGTATGGAAATTCAATTTTTCTTTCCATGAGTTTCCATTACAGCACCTCATTTGTGGCGTCGGCTCGGCTGGTGAAGTGTAATGTATGCATAAAATGAGGTGAGTCGCCTGAAGCTTTCTGTCTCGTATATACACAAGGGGAGACGAGGGGAGGGAGAGGGGAGAGGGGGGTGAGGTGAGATAGAGGGGGAAAGGGTGTGAGGTTAGGTAGAGGGGAATGGGGGGTGAGGGGAAGTAGATGGGAAAGGGAGGTGAGGGGAAGTAGAGGGGAAAGGGGGTGAGGTTAGGTAGAGGGGAAAGGGAGGTGAGGGGATGTAGAGGAGAAAGGGGGGTGAGGTGAGGTAGAGGGGAGAGGGGTGTGAGGGGATGTAGAGGGGAAAGGGGGGATGAGGTTAGGTAGAGGGATAAGGGTGTGAGGTGAGGTAGAGGGGAGAGGGGGGTGAGGTGAGGTAGAGGGGAAAGGGGGGTGAGGGGATGTAGAGGGGAGAGGGGGGTGAGGTGAGGTAGAAGGGAAAGGGGGGTGAGGTGAGGTAGAGGGATAAGGGGGTGAGGGGATGTAGAGGGGAAAGGGGGGTGAGGTAGAGGGGAGAGGGGGGTGAGGGGAGGTAGAGAGGAGAGGGGGATGAAGTGAGGGAGAGGGGAATGGGGGATGAGGTGAGGTAGAGGGGAAAGGGGGGTGAGGGGAGGTAGAGGGGAAAGGGCGGTGAGGTGAGGTAGAGGGGAAAGGGGGTGAGGTGAGGTAGAGGGGAAAGGGGGGTGAGGTGAGGTAGAGGGGAAAGGGGGGTGAAGGGAGGTAGAGGGGGAAGGGGATGAGGGGAGGTAGAGGGGAAAGGGGATGAGGGGAGGTAGAGGGGGAAGGGGATGAGGGGAGGTAGAGGGGAAAGGGTGGTGAGGTGAGGTAGAGGGGGAAGGGGATGAGGGGAGGTAGAGGGGGAAGGGGATGAGGGGAGGTAGAGGGGAAAGGGCGGTGAGGTGAGATAGAGGGGAGAGGGGGTTGAGGTGAGGTAGAGGGGAGAGGGGGTGAGGTGAGGTAGAGGGGAAAGGGGGGGGAGGAGAGGTAGAGGGGAAAGGGGTTGAGGAGGTTAGAAGGGAAGGGGGGTGAGGAGATGGTAGATGAAAGGGGGTGAGGAATAAGGGGAAAGGGGGTGATGTGAGGTAGAGGGAGAGGGGGTGAGTAGTATTGAGGGAAAGGGTGATGGTTAGGGGAAAGGAAGTGATGAGGTAGGAGGATAATAGGGGGAGGTAAGGGGAAAGGAGGGTGAGGTGGGAGTAGAGGGAAAGAGGTATAGGTGATTTAGGAAAGGGGGGGGATGGAGAGGCTGAGAGAAAGGAAAGTGGAGAGCAGAAGATGTAATGGGATGAGGGGAGTGTGGTTGAGGGAGGAGTAGTGAATGAGGGAAGGTAGGAGAGGGAGTGAGTGAAAAGAGGGGAGTTATGAGAAAGTAGGGATGACGTAAGAAGAGGGGATAAGTGTGAGGAAAGAGAGATTAAGGTATTGGGGTGCATGCTTGTATGTGTGCGTGTATGTATTATGAGTGTGTGTGTGACTCCCTTTTTATTGCCTATTTTCAAACCTATTGAAAACGTGAAAACGGGAGTACATACTTCCATTTTGTCTCCTAAGATAAGGGTGGTAGATGGAGAGGGGGAGGGACACGGGAAGGTATGGGAGACGGTGAAGGGAGAGAGAGAGTAAACAGAGGGGGGGAGAGGTAAAGCAAAAGGAAGCAGAAAAGGAGAGAAAGAGAAAAAAAGAAGAGGAAAAATAAAAAGAAAATTATGAAAAAAGGACTATATAAAAACTTAAGAAAGAAGGAGGTCGAGAAAGTAGGGAGGATAGAGGTGAAAAGAAGAAAAAAGTGTTGGAAATAATGAGGAATATTAAAGAAGAGAAAAGGAGATTGTATATTGGTGAAAAGATGGAGATGGAAAAGAAAGTGGAGCACAAGAAGTAAGAAAAAAAAGGTACAAAAAGAAGGAGAGGTTGAATAGAGAGTAAAGTAAGAGGAGACCAAATATGATCCTTACGTATGAGTGACAGAAGGGCAATAATCACCCATCATATCATAATTCAAATCCGCAACAATACACGTCACATTTTTTTTTTTTTTCTTTTTTCTTTTTTTTTTTTTTTTATTCTATTTTAACAACCGACATAACGATTTTAAAGTTACTCGGTGGAAGACACCGTGAATACACTTAGAGGGGAGAGGGGGTGAGGTGAGGTAGAGGGGAAAGGGGGGTGAGGAGAGGTAGAGGGGAAAGGGGGGTGAGGAGAGGTAGAAGGGAGAGGGGGGTGAGGAGAGGTAGATGGGAAAGGGGGGTGAGGAGAGGTAGAGGGGAAAGGGGGGTGAGGTGAGGTAGAGGGGAGAGGGGGTGAGGTGAGATTGAGGGGAAAGGGGGGTGAGGGGTAGAGGGGAAAGGGGGTGAGGTGAGGTAGAGGAGAAAGGGGGTGAGGGGTAGAGGGGAAAGGGGGTGAGGTGAGGTAGAGGGGAAAGGGGGTAAGGTGAGATAGAGGGGAAAGGGGGGTGAGGAGAGGCAGAGGGGAAAGGAAAGGAGGAGAGGCAGAAGAGAAAGGGGATGAGGGGAGGTGTGGATGAGGGGAGTAGTAGGTGAAAAGAGGGGAGGTGGAGGAGAGGGGAGTGAGTGAAAAGAGGGGAGTATGAGGAGAAGTGAGGGGAGACGTATGAGAGAGAGGGGAAAAGGTGTGAGGAAAGAGAGATATGTATGGGGGTGCATGCATGTATGTGTGCGTGTGTGTATGTATGTGTGTGTGTGTGCTCCTTTTTATTGCCTATTTTCAACCCTATTGACAGCGTGACGGATAACATACTTCCATTTGTCTCCTAAGATAGGGGGTGTAGGGTAGGGGAGGAGGGGGGAGGAAGAGGAGAAGGGAGAGAGGAGAGTAAACAAAGGGGGGAGAGGTAAAGGCGAAAAGAAGGCAGGAAAAGAGGAGAATGATAAAAGAGAGAAGAGGAAAAATAAGAAGAGGAAAAGTAGGAAGAAAAGGATATAAAAAACAGTAGGAGAAGAAGAAGGAGGTCGAGAAGTAGGGGGAGGAGAAGGAGGAGAAAGAGAAGGAGAAGAAAGAGGAAGTGGGGAAATAGGAGGAGGAGGAGAAAGAGGAAGAGGAGAAAAAGGAGGATGTGATATTGATGGAAGAGATGGAGAAGAAAGAAGAAAGAGGAGCAGAAAGAAGTAGAGGAGAAGAAGAAAGAGGAAAAAGAGGAAGAGGAAGAGGTGGTGGTATTGGTAGGGGGAGGGGTAAGAGTAAGAGGAGGAGGAGACCAAATATAATCCTTATGTATGAGTGACAGAAGGGCAATAATCACCCATCATATCATAATTCAAATCCGCAACAATGCACGTCACATTTTTTTTTTTTAAGCAACCGACATAAATGGATTTTAAAGTTACGTCGAGGAGAATGAGCACCGTGAATACACTTGTTCATGTGTGACAGAAGGGCAATAATCACCCATCATATCATAATTCAAATCCGCAACAATACACGTCACATTTTTTTTTTTTTTCTTTTTTTTAGGCGGTTCTTGTAATCGCATCTGGCGTTTGTTTACGAATTTCGATCTAATGCTTGACGCTCGTTGCCAGTTTGTGTTTTGGTTGTGTGTGTTTTTGTGTTCCTTGGGGTGTTGTGTTGTCTTCCTTCCGTTGTTTATTGGGTATGTCTCTGTCTCTCTCTCTGCCTCTCTCTCTCTTTCTCTATCTATCTATCTATCTATTTCTCTCTCTCTCTCTTTATCTATCTGTTTCACTCTCTCTCTCTCTCTCTCTCTCTCTCTCTCTCTCTCTCTCTCTCTCTCTCTCTCTCTCTCTTTATCTATCTGTTTCTCTCTCTCTCTCTCTCATTCAATATGTATATGTATATATATATATATATATATATATATATATATATATATATATATATATATGTATATATATATATATACACATATATATATATATATATATATATATATATATATATATATTATATATATAATATATTATGTATATATACCTATAGACAATATTAATCATTGCTATTATAATTTTTATCATTATTATGTTATTACTATCACTATTGTCATTAATATCATAACTATAATGCTTGCTATTACGAAAACAGTATGATAAAAAAGATAATAATAATTGTTATTTTTCTTGTTATTATTATTATCATCATTATCAATATAATTATCATTATTGTTATTGTCATTGCAATTATCATCATCATCATCATCACTAATAGCAATATTATCTTTATCATCATCCTTATTATC
>NW_028234443.1:10903538-10911038 GCF_977035675.1 Penaeus japonicus
TGTGTGAGCGTGTGTGTATTTGTGTGTGTGTGTGTGTGTATGTACGTATATAATTATTTATATATATATAATATATATATATATATTATATATAATATATATATATATATATATATATTTATATATATATATAACATATTTATATATATATATATATATATAATATATATATATATATATATATATATATATGTATATATGTATATACATATATATATATATATATATATATATATATATATTTGTATGTATATATATGTATGTATATATATTGTTTACTTATAACTATCCATCTACTGATTGATCTTTAGGGTTACATAATATGATATCCTCACTGATAGCCTTAGTTATATGGCATCATTTATTCGAATCACAGTCACTCTGTGCCATTAGTGAAAAAGGAGGCCTAACCTATACCATTAAGGATCCGAAATACCCCTAATCTATATCATTATCACTTTGAAACATGCCTAATCTGTACCGTTAACAAAGTCGGGGCATAGCCAAGCTGTACCGTTAACAAAGTCGGGGCATGTCTAATCTGTACCGTTATCAAAGTCGGGAGTTGTCTTATCAGTAAAATTATCAAATGTGGGATATATATTATCTGTACCATTACTATCTGTGCCGTTATTAATTAATACCAGGCATTAATACCTATTAATACCTAAAACGTACCGAATCGTGTACCACACTCAACTCCAGGTATCCCTACCACATTAAAAAAAAAATACCCGATACTCATTCGAAACGTACCGAATACCTATCCGAAACGTACCCTTACCATCTATCCCATTATCAATTCTTGACATCCCGCAGCTGTGCCATTACCGATTGGAAAAGTACCTGTTCTGTACCGTACCATTTCTCTACCGTACCATCACTAATTGGGAAAAAAAAGAGATCTATAATGTTACCATTACCAGAAAACCCTTCCACGCTTTCCCATCACCGAGACACACCAAGTCCGTTTCATTACTGATTCAAAGCACACCTAATCTCTACCGCTAAAAATTCGGATCACATTCCTTTTCCCGTACCATTTCGAGGTTCGTTTTACTTATACCTTTTAAAGTGGAACAGCCCGTCTATTTCATTATAAATTTCGAAGCAAGACCCATTAACACCATCGTCAAAGAGAGAGACACGTGTACTCCATATCACTGTCACTTTGAGACACATAATATAATACCAATTCTACCAAAATAAAATTGATATGATTTCCAACTTTCGACACACCATATTATCAGTTCAAAACTCACCATATCTATAATATCGTGTATTGCCATATCCAGTAGTTCGGAAGACACCATATCTATTTTTACCGGTCCGGAATACTCAATATTTTGCATTACCAGTTTCAAAAGCACCATATATAATGCCAAGGACACCATGCCTCGTATAAGCAATACGAAATGCACCACCATATCTATATCATTACCGTATCTGGTTATACCAGGTCAGAAAAAATCATAGCTATACTATTTACCATATCTAGTACCATATCCACTATATCTAGTACTACTGATTTAAAAAAAATCATATTCACACATCTAGTACCATATTCACTATATCTACTACTACTGATTAAAAAACACATCAGATTCACCATATGTAGTACCATATCCATTATATCTAGTACCACTGATTAAGAAAAGCATTAAAATCGTCATATCTAGTGCCATATTCACAATATCTAGTACTACTGATAAAAAAATCAAGTTCACCATATCTAGCACCATATTCACTCCATCTAGTACTACGGATTAAAAAAAACATCAAATTCACCATATCGAGTACCTATTCCCCATATCTAGTACTACGTCCCAAATCTTTACTAAAACAAATTACAAGCGCACCACATCTGCACTGTTACCAAATCGAAATGCAAAAAGGAAAATAAACCAGTCTTATACACCTACCAAATCAAGCCACAGCTCATCAATACCATTAATAATACGAAGCGTTGCACCATTACCAGTTCCCGAGAAACCTCATTTACAGTGTTACCAACTAGGAGCATACTCCCTTGTGTAATTATCCAGGCGAAGTATGTATTTTTACGGGCTATTATGTCTGTGGTGTTACCAAGTTGTGATCATTAGCTACAAATCAAACACCATTGGCCTACCAGTCATCACCACCCTAACCAGTGGCCTACCTACCACCACGACCACTGGCCTGCCTCTCACCACAACCATATTCACTAGCCTGCCTCTCATCACATCTCAACTACTGGCCTACCTATCACTACAACCATAACCACTGGCCTACCTCTAACCACAACCCTAACCAATCACCACAACTACAGGCCTACCTCTCACCACAATCTAACCACTTGCCTGCCTACCACCACAACCACTGGCCTACCTACCACCAAAACCACTGGCCTACCTACCACCACAACCACTGGCCTACCTAACACCAAACCACTGGCCTACCTCCTACCATAACCATAACCATTGGCCTACCTACCATCACAACCACTACCATACCACAATCACCATCCTTTGTTGCCATAAATCGAATTTTCTTATTCCGTAGAGAAAGGGAGGAAGGGAGAATGGAGAGAAGTTAGAGAAGAGGAAGAGGAGGAGGAGGAAGGGAGGATGGGAGGAAAGAGAGGGAAATAAAGATAGAGAAGAGTGGGAGGAAGGAAATAAAGATAGAGAAGAGTGGGAGGAAGGAAATAAGAAAGGTGGAAAAGATAGGGAAGAAGAGGAGGAAGAAGGGATGAGGAGAGGAGATAAAGAAGAGGGGGAGGGAGGAAGAGAGGATTAGAGAAAACAGGGAAGAGGAGGAGGGGGAAGGGGGGATTAGAGGAGACAGGGAAGAGGAGGAGAGAAGGGGAAGAGGAAGAGGAGGGAGGGAAACGGAGATTAGAGGACACAGAGAAGAGGAGGAGAAAGTGAGGAGGAGATTAGATGGAAAAGAGGAGGAGGGAGGAAGGGAGAATTAAAGGAGACAGGGAAGAGGAGGAGAAAAGGAGGAGGAGAAAAGATGGGGAAGGGAAGGAGGAGAAGGGATTAGAGAACGACAGGAGAGTGAAGAGGGAAGAGCTGGGAGGAAGAGGAGGAAATGTTGATAGAGTAGATGGGGAAGAGGGGAAAGAGTAAAAGGAAAATAGTAGGAGAGAAAATAGGGAAGAGGGAGAAGAGGAAGAAGGGAGAGGAAGGGAGGAAGGGAGAAGATAGGGGAGAAGGAGAGAAGATAGGGAAGAGGAGAGGGAAGAAGGGATAAGGAGAGAAGGTAGGGAAGAGTGGAAAGAGGAGAGGACATAAGGAAGAGTAGGAAGAGAGAAGATAGAGAAGAAGAGGAGTAGGGAGGAAGTGAGGTGGATAGAAGATAGGGAAGAGGGGGGAGGGAAGGAAGAGGAGAGAAGATAGGAAAGAAGAGGAAGAATGGAGGAAAGGAGGGTGAGAGAAAATAGAGAAGAGGAAGAAAGGAAAAAGATAGAAAAGAGGAGAAGGAGAAAGGAAGGAAGGAAGAAAGAGTGAGAGGAGATAGGGAAGAGGGAGAAGAGTAGGAGGAAGGAAGGAGGAAAGGGGTAGATGGAGAAGAGAAAGAGGAGGAAATGAGGAGATAGGGAGGAGGAAGAGGAGGAGGAGGAGGAGACAGGATAAGAGAAAGTTAGGCTTTGATCTGTCTGAGTGTTGGAGAGTGGGAGGTGGGGGGTGGGGAGGGAGGGGAGGAGAGTGGGGAAGGAGAGGAGGAGAGTGGAGAGGGAGGGGAGGAGAGTGGGGAAAGAGAGGAGGAGAGTGGGGACGGAGGGGAGGGCGTGATTGGAAAGGGTAGGGGTAGGGGGGGAGGGAATGGGGATTGCTCACTTGAGTGTTTAAACTCGACTGGCTGTCACTTATACATCATAGAGCCATTCCTCGGTTCCTCCTCTCACACTTGGCACTCATTTCTGTCTGTCTGCCCGCCCGTCTGTCTGCCTGCTTGTCTGTCTGTCTGTCCGCCCGTCTGTCTGTCTGCCTGCTTGTTTGTTTCTCTGTCCGCCCGTCTGTCTGTCTGCCTGCTTGTCTGTTTCTCTGTCCGTCCGTCTGTCTGTCTGCCTGCTTGTCTGTTTCTCTGTCCGCCCGTCTGTCTGTCTGCCTGCTTGTCTGTTTCTCTGTCCGCCCGTCTGTCTGTCTGCCTGCTTGTCTGTTTCTCTGTCCGCCCGTCTGTCTGTCTGCCTGCTTGTCTGTTTCTCTGTCCGCCCGTCTGTCTGTCTGCCTGCTTGTCTGTTTTCCTAGCCCCCCGTCTTCTGTCTGCCTGATTTCTTTTCTCTGTCCGCCCGGTCTGTCTTCTTGCCTGCTTGTCTGTTTCTCTGTCCCCGCCGTCTGTCTGACGCCTGCTTGTCTTGTTTCTATCTCTGTCCCCCTCTGACCTGTCTCCTGCTTTCTGTTTCTCTGTCCGCCCGTCTGTCTGTCTGCCTGCTTGTCTGTTTCTCTGCCCGCCCGTCTGTCTGTCTGCCTGCTTGTCTGTTTCTCTGTCCGCCCGTCTGTCTGTCTGCCTGCTTGTCTGTTTCTCTGTCCGCCCGTCTGTCTGTCTGCCTGCTTGTCTGTTTCTCTGCCCGCCCGTCTGTCTGTCTGCCTGCTTGTCTGTTTCTCTGTCCGCCCGTCTGTCTGTCTGCCTGCTTGTCTGTTTCACATGTCCGCGGCCTGTGTCTTCGTCTGACCTCTTGTCTTTTCTCTGCCCCGCCCGCTGTCTGTCTGCCTGCTTGTCTGTTTCTCTGCCCGCCCGTCTGTCTGTCTGCCTGCTTGTCTGTTTCTCTGTCCGCCCGTCTGTCTGTCTGCCTGCTTGTCTGTTTCTCTGTCCGCCCGTCTGTCTGTCTGCCTGCTTGTCTGTTTCTCTGTCCGCCCGTCTGTCTGTCTGCCTGCTTGTCTGTTTCTCTGTCCGCCCGTCTGTCTGTCTACCTGCTTGTCTGTTTCTCTGTCCGCCCGTCTGTCTGATTGCCTGCTTGTCAGTTTCTCTGTCTGTCTGTCTGTCTGATTGCCTGCTTGTCTGTTTCTCTGTCCGCCCGTCTGTCTGTCTGTCTGCTTGCCTGTTTCTCTGCTTGCTTGTCTGTCTGTATGTCTGTCATTCTGTATGTCCGTCTATTTGTTTGTTTGTTTGTCCGTCTGTCTGTCTGCCTGCTTGTCTGTTTCTCTGTCTGTCTGTCTATCTGCTTGTCTACCATTACCAGTTCTGCTTGTCTTTTTGTCTGCTTGTCTGTCTGTATGTCTGTCAATCTGTACGTCCGTCTATTTGTTTGTCTGTCAGTCTGTTTGTTTATTTGTCTGTACGTATGTTTGTCTGTATGTTTGTTTGACTCTCTCTCTCTCTTTCTCTCGTTCTCTCTCTCTCTCTCTCTCTCTCTCTCTCTCTCTCTCTCTCTCTCTCTCTCTCTCTCTCTCTCTCTCTCTCTCTCTACTATCTATCTAATCTATCTATCTCGTTCTCTCTCCACTCTCCTTGCGCATCTCTCTCTCTCTCTCTCTCTCTCTCTCTCTCTCTCTCTCTCTCTATCTATCTATCTATCTATCTCTTTCTCTCTCTCTCTCTCTCTCTATCTCTATCTCTTTTCAACCCGCAGAACATATTTATCCCCTCTATTTATCAAAGCTCTCTACTATCATCATCTCTCTATTGGTCTATAATCCACATCATTTCTACATCTTTCATCTTTCTCAATTCCTTTAACTATTTCACAATCTCTCTTTCCCATTAAAAAGAAAGACAGTAAGAAAATAAGTGTATGACTATGTGTAATATCTTATTTTTTTATTTTTTGTTTGTTTGTTTATGAATAATAAGAATATACACACAAAGGATTAGATGAGCATTCGATGGAGATGATTATAATGGAATATGAATAAGTATTTATATGACACACACACGGACAAACACACACACACACACACAGAGACACACACACACGCATACTCACACATATACTCACACATACTCACACACACACTCCCACACACATACTCAAACACACACAAACACACACACACACTTACACTTACACACAAACACACAAACATATACACACAAACACACACACTTACAAACTTACACACTATACATCCTGCTCTATGCCACCCCCCCACCCCCTCCCCCTCCCCCTCAACCACAAAAGCCCTTTTCACCACCACCACCAACACCCCCACCCCCTACCAAAAAAAAAAAAAAAAAAAAAAAAAAAAAAAAAGAACCACATCCTCAAAAAAAAAAAAAAAAAAAAAAAAACGGAACCACATCCACCTAAAAAAAAAAAAAGGAACCACATCCTCCTTAAAAACAACAACAACAACAACAAAACGGAACCACATCCTCCTTAAAAAAAAAAAAAAAAAAAAAATCGAAACACATCCTCCTAAAAAAAAAAAAAAAAAAAAAAAACGGAGCCACATCCTCCTTTAAAAAAAACGGAACCACATCCTCCTTAAAAAAAAAAAAAAAAAAAACATCCTCCTTACCGTGTAGTCTCCGATGTTCTCGACGACGCAAGGTAATGACGCTTCCCGACCCACTGTCACGGTGACGTTGGGGATTGTGCCTGTGAACTTCGGCAGGAGCTGAGTGGTGCAGCCTCCTGTAGGGGAACAGAGATGAGATGTTAGGAGGATTGAGAGAAAAAAAGAAGGGGAAAGGTGGGAAATGGAGGAGTAGAAGAGGGTGGTAAAGTAAATAATAAAGGAATGTAAGGATAAGTAAAGGAATGTAAGGATAAGTAAAGGAATGTAAGGATAAGTAAAGGAATGTAAGGATAAGTAAAGGAATGTAAGGATAAGTAGTGGTGCAGCCTCCTGTAGGGGAAGACAGATGAGATGTTAGGAGGATTGAGAGAAAAAAAGAAGGGAAAAGGTGGGAAAGTGGAGGAAGAAAAGAGGAATGGAGAGAAAATTGAAGAGAAAAGGTGGGAAAGTGGAGGAGTAGAAGAGGGTGGTAAAGTAAATAATAAAGGGATGCAAGGATAAGTAGTGGTGCAGCCTCCTGTAGGGGAAGAGAGATGAGATGTTAGGATGATTGAGAGAAAATTTAAGAGAAAAGGTGGGGGAAGTGGAGGAGGAAAAGAGGAATGGAGAGAAAATTGAAGAGAAAGGGTGGGAAAGTGGAGGAGGAGAAGAGGAATTGAGAGAAAATTGAAGAATAAAGGTGGGGAAAGTGGAGGAGGAGAAGAGGAATTGAGAGAAAAAAGAAGAGAAAAGGTGGGAAATGGAGGAGTAGAAGAGGGTGGTAAAGTAAATAATAAAGGGATGTAAGGATAAGTGGTGGTGCAGCCTCCTGTAGGGGAAGAGAGATGAGATGTTAGGATGATTGAGAGAAAATTGAAGAGGAATAATTTGATGAGAAAATTATGAAGAGAAGAGAGGAAAGATGGGAAGTGGGAGGAGGGGAGAGGGAAAGAGGAAAATGGAGAGAAAAATTGAAAGAGAAAAGGTCGGGGATGAACTGAGGAGGGTAAGTGGAGGACGAAGGAAAAGAGGAGGAATGAGGATGGATGAGGAGGGAAAATGCAGAGAAAGG